>NC_135211.1:28461716-28538911 GCF_052324685.1 Brachyhypopomus gauderio | reverse complement strand
CACACACACACACACACACACACACACACACACACACACACACACACACACACACACACACACACACACACACACACACAGATCAATTCTGGTTTGCTTTTAAAAATCCTGCTTTTTTTGTTGACTGCTAAAGGCCACTTAATCTAAAGGCAGTGCAATGGAAGCTCTGGATGGTTAGCAGAGAAAAGCATCTGAGACTTGTTGGATTAGTCTAAAGTTCCTGAAGCTGGCGGGATTAGCCCTGGGGGTCTGGCGGGAGAGTCCGGGTGGCTGCACCCCACCACGAACTTCTCCTTTTCACATGTGAGCGCGGCGTGACAGCGTACTGCCCAGGGGGCGACGTTGGGCGCTAAACGCTAGGGCCACGACTAGCGCAGAGACGGGCTAAAAAAAGAGGAACGGCGGCGGGTGAGAGAGGGGGCGGGGCACAAACGCATGTGCTCGCAGTTCACTGCTCGGTTGGGAGGGGAGGGGGAGGGGTGTTTCAGCTGATTGCATCAGCGAAGTTATTCCAGTGTGACGGTATCTGAATACGGAGAGGGATCCCTCCGTTGGAGCCACAGGGAGGGCGGGCGAGTGTCATGCAGAGAGAACGTGAACTCCTCCACCCCACAACCCCCACGGGTCCAATACCTTCTTATCAGCGCACAGTTGCAGGACATGGCCAGACAAGCTCAATTAGCCGACACTTCAGGTTTGTGAGAGTGGGCGTGGGCTCTCGCCCCCCATCAACACGAGTGGGGCACTGACTGATGAGCAGGTCTCCCACAATGGCTCGATTGTGGCTGGCACTGAACGAGGCAGTTCAGGGCCAGAGGAAGTTTCATGTCACCAGGGACACGGGACTGAGCGGGACAGATGCTGGACTCGGGACAGCACATGAGTACAAAGACGATAAGCCATCCTGAGGGTCCCCATATTTATTTGAATGAGATTACAAAGTGGAGAAGCTATTCACAGAAGCAGAGCGTCCAGGCCGCTGACCGCCGTGTGCCTCCACTCATGCTGCCCTCCATTTTGACCGATGGCTTTTTCACATATCAGCACACCCCAGCAGGCCTTTCACCGGCCGTCCCAGCCGCTCTGTGGCGAGCCACCTCAAAATCCATATCTACAGAGCAGGTGAAGGCCTCTGAATGTCCCGGCCTGCATCTCCTGCCTGCTTTCATATTCAGACCTTTGGTGCTGTTGCAGGCTAAACCAGCCAAAACAAAAACAATTTACATTCGTGCTCAGGCTTCCCGACCGATGACGGACACTGGAAGGTCCTCCAGGCTTTGGGATTCATGAAGAGTACATGTCAGAGCACATCTAGCAGAGCATCGAGTGCCACGTAGACCACTGGAGAGGTTGTTTACGCAACACATGAAAGCATGCGCTGGCATTACCCGGGCCAGGAGAATACGGTGACTCTTTAAGACTGACGATGTAAGTGCTCTGATGAAAGCATCCGCTACACATGGGGGGGGGGGGTCATTAGTCACAACTCGCTGTGTGGATGTGACTCATTTCAGTCATGGCCACACAAAACGTGAGCACGCCAGCCACTGGCTTCACCCCGGAGCTGAGGCACCGTACTGGAAAATGACAGGAGGCCCAGCGAAATCCGGGCTTGGAAAACTGAAACGGAAGCTCTGCGGAAAGGAGGCGGAGAGCGCGTGTTGCCAGGACACCATGATGTATTCATTAAAGGAATTACTGTAGCACTGCGTAAACAGCCATTACTGCATAGAGATGGTATGTCCGCCCTGGTTATGTGAAGTCGAGCTGTCTTCTCCTCTAACAGGGGAACAGGACGATCCAGAGGAACACTGTGGAGTGATTAGGCTCATGTGATCTGATGGCAAAATAGGTCATTATGTGAAAACATGTCATTAAGGAGCTGCCCGAATCAATATGTGACGTGCTAAATATGGTAACAGGGTCACAGGGAGGAGCAGTTGATGGAGGCGGCGGGGGAGGGGCGGGGCAAGAGTGACATCATCATGGCCTTGGGTAAGTAGTCAATTCCTGCTTACTTTACATGCAGATGACTTCCAAATGTCTTCTCAAGCAAAACTTTCTGTTGAGAGTAAAAAAATCCCCCGGCTGCATTGATGATGCCAAATTCCACTCAAAGTGTCAGAGTCGCCAGATCTTGAGCCTCTCTGAACGCTGCTGGCCATTCACAACAACACTCAACGTCTTCTGAGAATCGTATGAAATCAACAGCCATTCTACAGCTTGAAAGACTCAGTTTAGTGCACACACATGTATCCAGCAGCCTCACACGCATGTATCCAGCAGCCTCACACGCATGTATCCAGCAGCCTCACACGCATGTATCAGCCGAGTGGACTATGAGAAGCGCTGGTCCAGCCAGTCTAAACAAGGCCTGCGTGGCCAATGCACAGCCAGACACTTTGATCACCGGGAGCTGGTCAATAATGCTAATGTGTTGTACTGGGCCTAGCAAAGTCATTCATCAAAACAGCTCCGTTAGGCTGGACAGCGGCACAAAGCCTGCTGTAGTCCAGCCAGAGGTCCACTCCACTCTGGAGAAGAGGCAGATGGTGGACAGTCCCAAGAAGGAGGGGGGAGGGGGGGACGTAAACAGAACACGCAAGCAAAATATGGACAAATGCACCCAAATTTAGCTCAGGAAAATTCTATTTTATTATTCTGTGCACTCCGAAAAGCAAATAAAACACTGAGATACAAAAAACCCCCAGAAGACAGACTCGGAATAAAAGTCAAACATATGCCGTCTCTGCGTCTATCACAGTGGGCATCTCCCCAACACTCCCCCGTTGTACTCACTCTCCTCTTTGGGTTTTGGCTTCAGTGAAAACCCTGAGCAAAACCATTTTCCTTCTATGGTCAGAACACACCATATGGAAAAAGAGAACCAAAAACACCGCTATGAACAACAGGGCCTGATCCGCTCCAGGCCTTCCTTCCCCTCAGAAGGGTCCTGCCTCCGTTCGGGCCGGCCACCAGCTTGGCCATGAACAGTCCCGGTATGTCTCCGTGGTAGCGCCACGCACAGCCCGGGGCGTGGAAGCGCCTCCTCGTGAGCCCAGCGCGTCACAGGCGCCTCCCTACGCACGTGGAAGGACCCTCCCAAATACCGCGGCCGCGCTGACGCCCTTGGCCCCACCGCAGAGGAACCGGCGCCAGCGGAACCCTGCCGGCCTTGGAGGACCTCAGCAGAAGCTCGGTAACCCCGGTAACCCCGGAACACTCTCCCGCAGAAGCGGCACACATTCCAGCACCGTGGCAACGCGGCGCACATTCCGGCACCGTGGCAACGCAGTGCCGCCCGTTCGGTTCCTCACAAGTCTTGCCCAGGTACATAAATCCCGAACAACAAACACTGGATGGGTCTAGAAACCCATGCGCTGTAGTTTTTATGCACATATAAACATTTTAAATACATTTAACATGGATCCTTACAGCAAAACTACTGAATCAGAATATCCTTGCAGTTTTTGTCTGTTCAGTAAATCTGGGTTTTCATTATCTTAGATATACGGGATTCATGAACGGAACAGATTATATGAAACATGGGATTATATGAAACATGGGATTTTTTGATGCAAGAAGCAGCACAGCTCAGCAGAGCCCATATCTGTCGTTGATGGGAGTTTGCACTGGAATTCCATCAGTCCATCCAAAAGTTGTCACACATGGCAATGAGGTGGTTCAGGTGGTGTCAGTAGGATGTGTTTTAAAACGCAGCAGCGGTGTGGTTTGAGTTGGAGGATGGGAGACTGCTGTGTCTCAGAAGTGCTACCACTGTCTGACCTTCTTGGAGGACGTCGTGAAGATGCTCCTCCCACACAGGGCTTCCAAACCCAGTGAAGGCACAAGACCACTCAACACACTGGACACAGTCCAGACCCCAGTTACCACCACACATCTTATTCCACTGTTAGAAACTGGGCATTATCGTATTAGTTCTGGAATGTTCCTTTTCATGGGAAGAGTGCAGACCATCCAGCAGAGCCCAGAAGACAGACCAAGGCCAAGAATGCCAAGCCGAGCTGATCCGAGCTGGTCCGGGCTTTTCTGGGTTAGAACAGGCTGGTCACCATGATCATGGCTGAAAATGACCAGAACATCCCACCCTCATCTGCTGGCCACTGGGATGTGGTCACCAAGCCTCCAATGAAATAGTAACCACATTAGCCAGGGCTGTTCTCCTTAGCTGGACAGAACAAGCAAACTTGTGTAGAATTTCCTGCTGTGAGTGAGTGAGTGAGTGAGTGAGTGAGTGTGTGTGTGTGTGTGTGTGTGTGTGTGTGTGTGTGTGTGTGTGTGTGTGTGTGTGTGTGTGTGTGTGTGTGTGTGTGTGTGTGTGAATTTCATGAAGTGCTTCTCAAATATAAACATTGCAATCTATTATTCACATAGAGAAACAAGTACAGAAAAGGACTGTGTGCCATTCACTGCAGGTCGTACACTAGTCCTTATGTGCAGCACGACTATGAGAAGAATGCCCTCAAGAGGCATTTCCTGCCCTCTTCGACCAGGCAGACCACACAGATCTGCACCGACTCTCACGTTTACGCCTTCCTGCACATTCTCTCTCTAACCAAACATCGGCTATTAGCATCTCATTTCTTACAAGCTAACAATCCTGAGTGTATACAAACTAAGTCATGGTTACAGTTACGCCACTTACAGAGGCCCTGTAGGTACGGTAGGACAGACAGGAGAAAGCATGACTACAATAACTGTTGACTTTAAGAAGCACAGGGACTGTGCATGTACGAGAGAGTAATTGTATAAAGAGGTGTTAGTGAAACAACTGACTAAGATGAGTTATCTTCCAGCCAGAGAGTGCCAGAGAAAACCTCGACTAAATGAATGACAAATCATTACTCAAGATAGGATGATCACGGCATCCACACCATGTTGAACTTGGCAAGCACAGACAGGAGAATCGGAGCGAAATGTATATTTACATTAGCAACGCTAAAATAAAGTCCAGGACGTTTTTTTGGCTGTAGATTTATCCCGGCAAAGTCAGACAGCAGGTGAGTTTGTCACTGTATCCTCTTCGTGAACCTTTGAGCCTGAACACGACTGGACGCGTGTGAGTGTGAGCACGTTCAGCAGTGGAGCCTTCTGGACCCGTGTGAGTGTGAGGACGTTCAGCAGTGGAGTCTTCTGGGGGAGGGGGAGGTCATAAGCAGATCATTAAATCCTCTTATTTATTTGCTTATCGACACCTGGAGCAACTAGACGTTTTACTTCCACAATATTTAGTAACTGCTGCATGTACAGAATTGGTTTTCCCCTAAAGCACCATAATGTTTACAGGGGAAAATGGATCTCAATGGTAACATGCCAGTGGCATTAAATACATGCCTCTACAATTAATCTGTAGGCAGGTTCATAACTATAAATACTAGTGGGCTTGTCATTCATATATTAATATATATGCATATATAGATTATAAGCAGTGCTTGGGGTCAGTAGAGAGAATCACAGGACTGAGTGTCTAACACGGCGAATGCTACACTCGGCATGTATGTCGTCGGATGGTGGGGGTGGGTGGGGGTGAGGTGGTGCGCAGGTGCAGCGGGAGGCTCAGCGGGGTCCTCTACACCTGTGGTGCATGACGGAGAAGTCTGAGCTGGGATGGAACTTTCACACAGGCTGTTGATCACAGAGTGCCCTGACAGAGAGAGACAGACGGTAATCCTCCAGGGTGTGTTTGCCGGTGATAGCGCAGAGCTAAACTTTGCTGAGGAGGGTTTTATGACTGCCTTCCATTTCAACCTGAGATGTCACTCCTCCACAGTCCTAAGAGGACTCAGAGTGCACTTATGAACAACTTTGTCATCCATGTAACTTCTGAGACAATATTCATGGTTAGATCACCCAGTGACTTAAATTTATGGATGCAGAGGGCTTTAGATAATCCTCAAAACTGTCTGAAAAGGCACAGAGTTGAATCTGTAATGAGCTAAGGCTACCAGATAAGGACAGTAAATATCCACGGTGTTCTCGAGTGTGACACTCAGTGGAGAAAAGCCCGACTGGACCCGTATCAGTGTGAGACATGCCAGACTTCTCGTGGATCCAAACCAATGCCATTTTTGCTGATATTAATCTTCCCGCTGTGCTCTAATTGGCGAAGGCCTTCACGGCCCTCGCCTGGACACCCCGCGTGACTCCCCACCCCACGCGGAGTTCCAGCCGTCTTCTCTCAGGCCCTCTACTGCCTGTTTGTTCTCCGCTGTCTCTCCTCCTGTGAGTCCTCCACTCGTCAAGCTGTAGAGGTGCACTTACCAGAGCGCGGCGCAATCAGGACGAAGACAGCTTCCCGTATTCCACTCTCCAGCACGACAGAGCAACAGGTCCACTAAAACGCTGACAGTGAATGTAACATCGCACATCGCCCCAGCTGTGAGGCCTCCATTACTGATAAACCCGTCCGGGGGAGAGTGGGCCGGGGTGATGGAGTACTCACACTTACCCTCCCTGCCTCGTGCCCCTTCTTGTTTAATCTTTAATAAGGGGGACGGAGGCAGCCAGGCTTTTTTGTGGAAGGTGAGGTTTTCTTATTTTAGAATCCATGACATCTCTGCTGGCTGTGAGAAGAAAATATTCATCCATGCTGGGCTGATGTCCCTCAGCTCAAACTGAGACATCTGTCGCCAATGCTTTTCAGAGCTCAAACGTTACTTTCCTGTACTATCTTGCTGCTCGACAAGCCCAGAGAAGAGAAACAAATTGAGATTCTTTTGAGATTCTTTTGATATTCGTTTGATATTATTTCGATATTCTTTTGAGAATCTGTTGAGGTGTGGATGGAAATTCTCCGCAGCAGAACTGCTAAGTGGAATTAGGCTTTCTGAAACCTCCTCTTGCTCCATCCCCTACACGGCGCCTGCATCTGAATTCAAGGCCTTACCACATAGTGCAACAAAAATCTCATGAATGATCTTTTGTGAGATCGTATGACAGGGAAGGGGAAACCAAACCCTCTTTCTACCCTGCAGTACACGGTTAGGGGTCAACAGAGTGAGAACAACTGGATCCATCCGGGGGACACCGTGACCACATAACACAGATGGCGTTCTCCTCGACCTCTCTCGGAATGAGAGACATCTCTCTCGGGACAGTCGCTGCGGACACTAAAATGGTCAGGAACTCAACGTCTCTTCTAACCTAGCCTGTCAGCCATAGTAAATGAATTGCAATTCAGACTGGACAGTGTATCAGTGGGAGGCATCAATCATTTGTTGTTGTCAAATGGGTGCAGCAGCTGAATCACAACCTGATGCTGATTTCTTCGCCAGAGTCATGCGGTATTTGTGATGCAACATGCACTTTCCTCGTTTGCCAGCAGTTTTAGGATGAAACGTTACTCTGTCTAAACATGCCCCGTTTCCTCTGCGTCTCGGAACTGCAGTTAATGAGTCCACATACCTGCTAAAGCTTTCCTACAGCACCATAAACTGCACTAGAGCATGAAACCCATCTCACGAAAGAGAGTCGTGGTATTTTTGGAAGAGCCTCTGGCCTGTACCACCTAAGAAAAACAGCTCAGGATCGTCTCCAGCCTCAGAAGACATTAAAGAAAATGACTGTTGCGGAGGAGATTTGGCCCTCACCCCACACCTCTCTCCACAAAACCCCAGGCTGCTTAAGGCCCAGATCAGCATCTGAGGGCCAGGATTTGACACGCTCTCCATCCATTTGGGGGGAGGGACGGTCAGCGAACAGGGATTTTTTGAAGATGAGCCGTCGGGTCAGGAGGTGGGATTCCAGCTGGGGGTGTGAGGTATCGTCAGGCGTGGATGTGCATGTGGAACAGGTTAGCGAGGCGGCCCCGGCGAGCGCCAGACCGCTCCCAGTCGCTCAGCTCTGCCGTTATCACTTTTCAGAGGAGTGATGAATGTGCTGAGAGAAAAATGACAACCATGGCTCAACAGGGCGGCAGGCGGTGGACAGGCGGGGGACAGGCGGGGGACAGGCGGGGGACAGGAGGGTGTCTACAGTCTCAGAAGTGCAACAACCAATCAGCTTCAAAGGCAAAAAATGAAGAGTAGCGAGGAGACAAAAAACAAAAAAAACCAACATATGGACAAGCTGAAATCTCCATCACAGCTTAGCTCTCCTGGGTCTCTGGTGATCCTAATGCATGGTTACTACTGCAGAGTCTCTCACTGGCTGCAAAGGCCACAAATAGTAATGAGCACAGACCCCGCCTCATTACCATATCTGCAACATCACAAAGAAGATATAAATGACGATGTGCACAGACCCCACCTCTTCACCCTGCCTCATTACCATATCAACAACTTCACACGGAAGGATGCAAACATCAAACAGCAAACAGGATGCAGACACCTCATCTGCTGATCTTTGCAGACCCCGCCTACTCCCTGTGCCTCATTACCATATCCGCAACGTTACCAGGAGGAATCGGAGTTTTGAGGCACGCTCTCCCCCAGAGTCGGGCTCTTCCAGCAGACAGTCTGCTACACGGGGCTTAAATTTCACTGCTAAACATTCTCTCCTGAGCGCTGAGCCAGCAGCAGGGGGGCAGTTAGGGGCATGAAGAGGGTGTTGGGGGTTCCAGCGGTCATGTATGGGTACGGCTGCCCTCTCAAAACTGCCACAGAGAGGCCTCAGCATGAGCACTTTAATCCAGGTGAGCACTCGCCAGCACTTAGGATAATGTGGAAGGACTTATGTTACATCCAGGGCTGAGTATTTTAAATGTCCTGTGTGTGTGTGTGTGTGTGTGTGTGTGTGTGTGTGTGTGTGTGTGTGTGTGTGTGTGTGTGTGTGTAATATAAGGTTCTGCTCACACTATGAATCACAGAAGAATCAAGTTATTTTTTTAAATGGTTATGAGATCATTAATATGCAAAAGTATAACTACTACGTTTGTACACCTGATCAATAATTAAAATACATAAATCTGATAAAAGAACGAGCACGCAGAATCAGATGAATGTGTCTGAGCGTCTACTGCTCATCCTGCCGGATATCAAAGATGCAGATGGATGCGTCATTACTTCCCAACGTCTAGCAGTCTGTGGTGTTGAGACATTTGCATGCTGACCAGCTGAACAGACGTATAGCCTAGAAATATTTGCTTTTGCTGAGCACAGTGAGCACTGAATCACTTCCGACACTGCAAGATGCCCCACCATGATACTCACATCACCGTTAGTCACGTGGCAACGTTCTGTATCACAGCACCAGGACTCCTGTACCCAGACACCGTTACTATTACAAACCACTGTTGCGACACTCAGTGTGGTGTTTATGTAGGCCAGGACAAGCATGTGGGTGGGTGTGTGCGCGCGTGTTTTGTAGCGTGTTTCCAGTCACGACACATACGGTAGACGATGTAGAGATGGAGACCATCAACGAGGCTCCATGAGTCTCACAGCAGGCCACTATCGGTGGTCTTTGATCAGATGCTACAGCCTAAACATCTGATGTCATGGGAGTTCATCTCAATCTCAATCTCATTTTTTTTTCAAACAAGAGCCTGTCTGGTTCTGCCAACATGCCCCTGCCTGTGCTGCTCTGAAAATCATACTGCACACACTCCTTCCTGGCAATCTGGCAATGATGCATACATAGGAGACAACCCTGGAATGACAGGCTAGAGTTTCTGGTAGAAGCTACGCACTGTGACACTGGGCGAAGTGGTTTGGGGTTGTGGTCAATTTTAAAAGATTCTATTGCACTTGAAGCATACGCAGCTTTGTTGGTCTATAGTGTTAACACGCGATAAGTGAGATCTACAACACAAGGATCTGGCTTGGGCTACAACTGGGGGCGGATTTTTCTGGCACTCCCAGACCTGCCTTATGGTAACATCCAGTTCTACACGGCAACAGATGTTGGTGTGAAGATAAACAAACAGAAATAAATGAAGGATTCCGTGTCCAGGCTGAAAACCGTTTGCTTTTCATCCTGGAACTGTTTTCATTCTCATATCCAGTGTGGGTTGCGATGCGATGACTCCTTGTGAAATCAGCACAGTCAGGCAATCAGTCATCGAGCTGGAGCTCTGGCTGCGGACCCGAGCAGACGGTCCCCACTGGGGCCTGAACCGGGCCGCTGGACCCGTTCATTCTCCTTCACGTCATGAGCAGGGGCTTCTGGGACGCAGAGGCCGCGCCGGGTCACAGCCAATGAGAGCTGTCTTTAGAAGCGCTGCATGGTGGGACGCCAGTGGGCCCTCGGCGAGGCGTCTCCTGGGCGGCGCTAATTCCTGCTCGGCGTGACAGGAGCTGGAGGAGAGCGGGTGTCTGGAGGAAGGCCCCACACTCATTTAACTACACACCCTCCCTTGCCGCTTCTCTGCCGGCGCTCCGCTGACAGCTATTACCCGGCATTACCGGGAGGTGGGAGATTAGGGAAAAGCCCACGGGCCTTAATCTCCGAGCTATGAATGTGCCGACACTCCCAGCGGCCCGAGCCAGAAGCTTATGCCAAGTGAGCAGCAGTGTTGAAGAGAGCGAGGAAGGCAGGTTGTGTTTACCGCCGTCCCAGTTTAGCACTCACGGGGGCAAAGACTCGGAGGTACTTCTTAAATAACATTATGGCTCAGGTTGGACACTTGAGTATAACTCCCTTTGATGATTATTGGTATTTTAAGTGCAATGGCGTGCTAGCGCCATCATTACAAGGCCAGAAATAAAGAACTGTCGATCTCACCTGCTTCTCCAGACTACAGTGGAAAACAGGAAAGACGCACTGGCCCGTGAACGCAGTCACAGTCGAACGCTGCCGTGCACGAAAGCTCCGTCTCCACTCTAATGTCCACGTCCTGAACTTCCCCCACGCCCCATGTTTGTAACTTTTGTCTCCGGCAGAGTTGAAGGCCGTCTGTGTCACGCGGTTGCTTGGTTGCGGCTGCTTGAGCAGTAACATCGGTGCTTACGGAAGCACGTCCACGCGTTCACGCATCGTCTCGGTTTATTCTCACGCAGCAAGGTGCGATGGAACCGGATGATGAGATAACAAGATCAAAACGATTAATGAAAATTCCTCACGCCAACAATCATTGTTGGTAGCTGTGGGCCTTCTAACCAACGAAGTGCTCCTGCTGTGTTCGGTTTAAGAGGCTACTTCCATTTTAGATGGAGGTCACTGCAGGAACAAGACAACCTGCTTCCTGAGCTTACCCAACGAAACTGGACGGGCCTGTTCACAAAGGACGTTTCTGCTAACGAGACGTCGGCCTGTCTGGTTCATCTCCATGCTCCTCCGCGGGAGGAAACGTAAACCACGCAGCGAGACACAGACCGAGGGGGCGCAGCTTTCAAAACTACAAACACATTTGTCTGTTGTCAATATTTTGACAGATTTCTTGTCAAAATAACTATTTGTCAAGCGGCCCTGCCAAGAATTTAATTGATACATGCGTAATTATATGGTTTGTCACAGAGGCTTGTTTGAACAAAGCATCTATGGTCTTATTAATGGGGCAGCAAGACGTCTCTTTCATCAGCCGACTGCTCACGACTGCTCCGTGGCCTCCCATAATCCGACGGTGTAAGAAGATACAGCCATGTCCCGGGGCCGGCATCTTTCACAAATCAATCCATTACAGCTCAACTCCCGGCAGTGAGAAAGAACCCTCACATAAATCAATCCACTCGCCCTGACCACTGGCTGTTAAAAGACACTGACCACAGATATGGTTCCGACACCATCTCCCATAGTGCTATCAGCTTTCTGCTGCCAGAAAGACAAATAGTGAGACGAACTGACAGCAGGACCCAATCAGAGCAGCTTATGAACAATAAGGAGAACCACCAGTTCTGCAGCTCTCTCTAGAATCCGTTTATTTAGTTTGCACCTCGTTTTTCCACAGCAAACACACTCCTCTTATGGCTGAGGGACTCAGAAGTATTGAATGTCCACAGGAAACGTGCCCCGCGGTGTGTTTTCACCGCGTGCCACCGTGGACGGTCTGGGTAATACATCACACACCCGGCAACCTCCGCCCGCCTAGCGGGCCGCTCAGTGTGAGGGCGAGGACGGAACCGTCCAGAGAGAGACGGAGCGTGCCTCTCGACCCAGGGAGACAATTGCCAGTCTCAACATCTGCTCACTGAGAAGTCCTGACACAGCGAAGGAGGCAGAGAGGCTGATGGATGATGTGGCATGAGGTGCTTTCTACCAGCAGCCCCGATATCGGCCTTTACAGGGCAGCTCGGGGCAGGAAAGCCTCTCTTGGACCGGAGCGCACGCTGATGTTATCTTAAAAACTGGAGAAGCCAAACTGATTTAGAGTCAGTGCTTCTGCTCCAAGCCACTTTATATGAGCAGAGTTCATGGGAATCTAATATGTCCTTGGTTGGGAAAACAAATTCTACACAAACGATTAAGGCGCGGGGAGGCAGAAATGGACCCAGGACCGAGATCTGCGCCCTTTCTCAGGATGTACTGACTGATCTGTCAACCCTTCCATTAATTGCTCTCTTTTTAATAGTTTTTAAATCCAGTTGCACACAAAAGATGCGATGGAGACCCCGGGGATATTAAAATCCGCAGCACCCAGTAAATTACATGTAGGTCAGAAACAACCAAATGTGTGTAATTATGTAGGCTTTTCAATTTGGACGAGATCAGGCCTCAGCTCAGCCTTTATTGGCATGTGCTCCTGAGGGGGAATTGTGACCGTCCTCATTAACTGTCATTGAATGCGTTGGTTTGGAACGCCGGCCCGGCACATCGGAGGCTATGTGGTTATTATCAGTGTTCAGCCCGGGTTAGCCGGGCAGCCCGTGTGGTAATTACAGCCTGGCTTATGAAGCAGACAGAACAGGTCCGTGTGCGTGCTTGTGTGCGTGTGTGTGTGAGTGAATGAGAGTGTGTGGATTGAAGGGGGGGTGTAACACAGGTGGGTGTTTTATTGTGTCGTCTGTGTCAGCATGGAGCCCGTCTGCAGGCCGGCGTTGCCGTGGGAACAGGGCCGGTGGTTTGGGCAAGCTCGGAGCTCCTGCAGTAGAACAGACTGAATCACAGGTGAGAGGGAGGGGGGGTGTAACTAGGATGGAACGGTCGGTCGATAGAGAGAGAGACAGAGAGAGAGAGAAAGACAGAGACAAAGAGAGATAGAGGCAGAGAGAGAAAGAGAGAGAGAGAGAAACAGACACACACACGCACACACGCACACAGAGGCCCAGGCCCAGTGTACAACAACACAGAAGTACTGCCAAGCCCGTTGGCATTGTGTTTGTTACACACGTCTTTCACATAAATAAGCCTGAAATAGTTTAGGCTGCACAATGAGACGCGTACAAGAACGACGACACTCGACTGAGGCCCTGCAGACGCTGGTCATGTGGTGTTAGGACAGCAAACCACACGCCAATCCATGCCTTAATAATCAGAGTGAGACTGCAAAACGTATAATCTTCCATGATTATTTTCCTTTGCTTGATATAAAATATTCAATATAATTTAGTATAAAATTTGAAAAGACAGCATTTCGTATGATATAACAAGGGAATATGCCTGTTCGTGTTTTATTTCTCTGCTATTTCAAACAGAAAAAGAAGATGGCGTTTAAAACATTTAATACCAGGGCTTTAAACTGCACCTGGAGACCCACAAAAATGAATCAATACCGTTAAGGGCGTTAAAATGGAGCTTTCATTTAGCACTGGGGTTCTGGTAACGGGTGGGTGAGGGCTGTGTGAGGGGGTGTGGGGTGAGTGAGGGGCAGGTGAGAGGGTGTGTGATGGGGTGTGGGGGTGTATGAGGCCCGGGTGAGGGGGTGTGGGGGTGTGTGAGGGGGTGTGAGGAACGGGTGAGGGGGTGTGTGAGGGGGTGTGGTGGGCGACAGGGTGAGCTCACCTCTGCAGACGGTGCCGTTCTCCACCGCTTCGTGGCCGGCCTTGCACATGCAGCGGCCGATGGGCACCATCCACTCTCCGTCGCCGTTGCAGTACAGCTTGATGGGGACGTCCACCTCCTCTGCGTTGGGGATGCACACGCCCCTGGACGCCACCAGCGACGTGCTCTCCGCCCCGGAGAGCGTCTCCTGGAACACGGCGCCGTTGCGGACGGCACGCGGGCACTTGCGGTAGAAGACGCGGACGGCGATAAGCGACATGCAGCCGCCGTAGTCCTGGAAGGCCAGGTAGAAGCCGTTGCGGGACACGGGGCCGAAGCTCCGCACCTCCGTGTTGATCTTCATCACGCGGCCGCCCAGGTCCACCTGCGAGAAGCTCTCGTCGGCCGCGATGGTGTCCACCTTGGTCCAGGGGTTCTCCATCCACGGCGGGGACGTCTTGGTGGCCGTGTCGGCGTCCGACTCGTAGTAGTAGAGGTTGAAGGTCTCCTTGCAGGATCCTGGCACGCGCGGGATGCTACTGCAGTCGCGCACGGAGAACTTCATCTCCACGTGGATGCGCTGGGCGCCGCGGCGACGGATGTACTTTGTGCGCACCCAGTTGTTCTGGTTGCTGTCGAAGACGTTGCACACCTGGTAGGTGCGGATGGTGTTCATGTGCTCGTCATAGCCGCTCACCTCCTCCCACTGCAAGACAAAGAGCAGAGCAGGTTATAGTACCCGCCCCCTGTTATATAGAGCCCGCCCCCTGTTATATAGAGCCCGCCCCCTGTTATATAGAGCCTGCCCCCTGTAATATAGAACCCGCCCCCTGTTTGCCTTTATTCATCGAGTCTCCCCACAGACAGAGCCCAGATTACAGGGCCAGGGGGGTAGGTGGGGGTGTTGGGGGGGAGGGGGGGTGGTCAGGGTGAGGGGGAAAATCCTCTAACTGCCCTGCCAAAAAGTCTCTGGCTCTGAACTGGGAAGGGGCTGGCACTGAACTGGGAAGGGGCTGGCACTGGGGAGCGATGGAACGAGACCCCGCTTGGCCGCGGTCAGCGAGACCGCTCCATGTTTATCCATCCCTTGCTGTGTGAAAGGATGCATTATGAACACAGGTCGCTCTGGACGGAAGAGCGGGTGATACAGTCCGGCGTCCATGCAGACGGCTGCTCTCTGCTGAGCTCTGGACCGTCCTCCGGAAGAGAGGAGCATCGTTGGCATGCGGCCCTTTAAGAGACCATGCTGCCCTAACTTGCTCTCAATGAAGACTCCCTGATGTATCCTACACACGTTTTGACTATTCGATTTGGTGCTTAGACTAAGAAAGTACAGTCGCATAACATCTGTCAGAAGTGACTCTGCTGACCCAGAAGGAAAACCGTGGAACGCCCTGTATTATAACATAACTTAACATATGGGATGTAGATAATGATGCCACTGGGAGGTCTAAATAGAAAATAATAAGATAAATGTTTAATTATTCGATGTCCTGCAAGTATACAAATGACATCCATACACACAAAAAAAGAAAAATATGGCCATGAATTTAATTTGAAACTTTGAAACGTAGACACATTAAATGTAGTTCTGTCATCTATTTACACATGAAAGAACGCCTGATTAAGTCAATCCCTTGGTAACAGAGACAGCCATGCTAAATCTTGGCAACACCAACATGTAAAATTTCATCCCCTTGAACATTACAAACCTGGGATAATCGAATTACACTGATGACCATTTGGGGAGAGGGAAACAGACTCTGTATTATGTTTATAGCCCTATACCGTGCACACTGAAGCAGACACTAACGGCTACATGCACCACAGACTTCACTGCTTGGCCTAAAGTGAGTCCAGATGCCTCCGTTGTGGTTTTCCTCCCAGCTGGACAAGAGTCAAGCTGAAGCCCCTCAGTTCTGAATCACCGGGCGTCCAGGCATGGAGGGATTCTGAGCTCAGAACACCTCCAGGAGGGAAACCTTCTCTTCACCTTTAAAGCCCTGTCCACACTCCCACCCCTAAGGCCCTCTCATCACCTGCCCCTCAGAAACCACCCCCACCCCCCACCCCCAGGTCTACTCACTCTCCACTTCACAGCTGACATAATTTCCCAAATTAGTCGGCGCTTAACGAGGATTTTGACAGAGTTTTGACGGGATTTGGGGAGAAAGTCAGGCCTCGTGTACAAGGCCCCCGTTCTATCAAACACCCTCCAACTAATTAGAGCAGCCTTCCCTCACTAGCCTTTTGTTCGTCACTGCCATGTCCCAATTATTCTCCGCAGGCAGAACAAAATTATTCTGAATACATTCTGGGTCATGAACGCTTGAACAGCGTAACACAGCATTCAGGAGTCTGGACAGCCGGATCTAGTCACTTCTGGAACTTCTGTCGGGTGATACTTTTAAAAATAATTGAAATTAAGGCTTCTGTAGGGCTCAGAAGGAAGGATTTAAAGCAAAGCATTTATCTTGCTTGGATACTGCTCACTCCCATTAGTAGCTTGTGCGGAAAATTTACAGTCGGGGTCAAACAAATGAGCAAATGCATCAGGGGTCACAGGCGGATGACCCAGCTGCCTCCATTTAGAGGGCGTTCCTCTACGGGTCGGCTAGCCAGGAGCTCGGTTAACCCGAAGAACGCCGCATCCTTCTGAGCCTGAAGCTTTGGCTGATGAAATTAGAAGGAAATGGAAGTGAATAAACAAACAAACAAAAAAAAAGACCCCAATGAAAAGCAACGTGGTTTCTAATGAGAGATGGGAAGTCAGCGAGGTGCAGAGCATGATGGGAAGGGGGAGGGTGGGAGTGGGGGGGGGCGTTGGGCGGAGGCGACCATAGAGGCTCCACACAGCCGTGTTTTGAAGGAGGGCCTCTCCCTTTGTCCTGCTTCGGCGTTTCTGCCACTCTTTCATCGCGGCCAGCAGACAGAACCAAATTGTCCATAATAAGGCCCCAGCGATCAAGCGCCAAGTGTGAAATGAAATGAAGCGTCTTCGTTTTCACGGGGCCCCTCCCCTCTGGCGGGCCCGCGCGGTGCAGCTGGAGGTGCTCGTGCGTTTCAGATGTGAAGGTGTGATGGTGGCAGGGGGTAGTGCACACAGGACCAACACTTTGCAATCTGTCGATTTTTCGACATTTTCATGCCGCAAGGGAACAGCACGCAAGTTATGCATTAAGACTTCTGAGCGTTTCTGGTGCTCACGATGACTAGCCTCATTTTAAACACAACGGGAACAACACGCACAACGGAGACTAAGCTGCACAATTCCGAAACGGTGATGGAAACGTCAGTAAGGCCTTTGAACATGGTTTCCAAAGAAGGGTGTTCAGCTAGCGTGCTCTGAGGAGTATTGTTCTGCGAGTCTGTGGGTCGGTCACCTCGCTCTGCGGGGAGAGAACTACGAGCACAAACTGAGACAGACCAACCATGCAGGGGCCTACAGGAACACAAGGGCCAAACTTCTCTCTTCAGAGGCCTCTCCTCAGAGCTGGAGCTCAGCGTGAAGATGCGTGGGGGGAACCCTCAGTTCTGGGAGTGAAATGGAGGACTGTGGGTGTGATCTTGGATGTCCATCGCGTTCAGGGCCTCAGTGGGAATGCACACCTGGGGTCTGTCCAATCCATGGCCCCGTATCTGCCATCTTACGATAACGGCTGGACGTCGAAGTGAAGCATTTTTCTTCACTCGAGCCAATACCGTACTACGCTGATGTAAAGAGCTTGGATTGACCTCCGTGTATGAAATATGCGATAGAAATTCATTTGCTTCGTCCTGCCTAAAACAGATAGCAGCACAGGCTGAGGCAATCGTGAACTCCCCTCTCCTCAAGGCTTATGAATGCACTGCATCTCACACACACAAACACACGTCGGCTGTGTCATTAAAGACATGTGTGTCCTCATCTTCGGCACCCTGAAACCGAAGCCACAAGGCGCTAGATAAGTGAGGGAAACTGACGCTCCCTGACGAGTTCCAGGGAAAATCTCTTCTGCTCCAGAGCGGAATGTTCCCAGGAATGAACTTTAGGATCAACGACTCTCTTAACGCGCTAGGAGAAAGTTCCACTGAACTCTGATCCATTTGCTGCTTCGCCATTCCCTCCCCTGCCGTGATCCGTCCGGCCGAGCGTAGCAGAGCGCTCGAGGATGTTCTGGGAGCTAAGGGTGCAACGGAGTCGTCAGCAAGCACCATGTTTTTTTGTTTTTCTTCCTTCTTCTCTCTTCAAAATGAATCGTTCTACCATAACACAAGTCTTGCCATTTTATCTCGACTTCAGCAACTTTTCTAATGAACCGCCACAACCTCAGGAAGTGTCTTATAACGACCACCATGTATTCGCCGTTTAAGACGCAGCCAGAATGAGAATGGCTACATAGGGCTTGGTAGGAAGGAATCTGTCACAGGACTGTGCATAAAAACATAATTCACACCCTGGCAAGAAGGAAACACACCAGAGGCTAAAGCCGCCCGGCCTCTGCTGTGGGAAACCTGTCAGCAGAGACATCTGTCCTGAGGGGGCCACGCGGGACCAACGACACCCAGACCCTGTGTTAAATTACACAGCACTGTGCATCAACATCGCCACATATCCCTGAGCCGCTCACCACAAGGAGGGTGGAGAGAGACAGAGAGAGAGAGAGAGAGAGAGAGAGAGAGATTGAGAGAGACAGACAGAGAGAGAGAGACAGAGAGAGAGATCCACTAACTGAACTGTCTTTAGTAGTCAACTTTAATATTGCTTCCATCCACTGGTAATGCAGACCATGTGAATGCAGAGCAATAAGCTTCCTGTTGCCCTTTAACCCTTTCCCTCCCAGTGTCCATGTGGCTCGGGTTTGTATATTCCCTTTGAATACGTCACAGGCATCAGAACACATGCTGCCAAACTAGACCCGATGCTTCCATCTTTACGTTACACCATGACCACACAGGGATTTTTGTCTTTGATGAGGAGACCCTAAAATTGTAAAATGTAGTTTTAAAGACCAGCTCTAATTGACATGGAAACAGAACTAACGGTCATTTGGGTTTTGAAATGACGTCCGTGAAATACACCCTAAACCAAATCCCTCTTTAGAGGATCTCGGAGGAATTGGTACGCTATGTTTGGTAATACATATTATAACCAGACGCAAGCTCTTTGGGGGCATCTGTTTCTTTACAACGCTTTGTAGCTCCTCTCACGCTGACCACTAATACAGAAAGTGTGTTGTCAGCTATATTCAGTACAGTGCTGCATATAATTACACACAGAAACCATGAAATGTTTGGAAAAGGAGCTTTTGTGTGCTCCAGCACTGAGAATCTCAACAAGGCAATTTCAAGAGTGTCAGTCACGTTTCAGGCTAATGAAGAAACTGATATCATCTTCCTTGTGCATATTCATATTTATATTCAAAATCCATTAGCTTTCATTTAAATGAGCATTAGTCAGAAGAGCAGTGATAATATGTTGAAATAATTAGGTATATTGCACGGGTTATTAATAATTTTTTAGGAATTAGTTCTATTAGTTGTACAAGTATAAAAACCTCCACTGCTGTCATTACCAAGACGCAGGCGTTGGTGTCGTGCACTGGACAGCAAACAGGATGTATTTGCGCATTCTCCCAGTGTACGCTGACATACAAAAGTCGTATGATTTTCCTTGCAGCACTTTCAGGAAGTGTAGATGACGCAGCAGTTGTGAATCAGGAAGACGCTGTGGTGTGCTCAGGCTCCAGAGGTGTTCCATCACATCTCCCTGAAGCACTACACACCTCCATTAAATACAAAATGCTTGCAGCGTGATTCTCAATATTCTTTTATCAGGAACGTCCCTTCTTCCGACACACCCCGAGAAGGAGGGTGCGGAAACACAAAGTGTTTGCTGACACGCACGGGTCCCGATGTGGCGGGCTCAGGCTGTGCAGAACGGGCCGGTCCGGATCCTGCGTCTCACACACCACTCTCGGATCGTTTGGTCGGTCTGTTTGTTTGTTTGGTTGGTTGGCTGCAGTGACCATATTTAATCAAGCGTTGGTGTTCATAGAGGGAGTGTGAGTCTCACTACAGTGCAAGTCTACGGTGACATATCAGACGTTTCACACAGCACAATGCTGGAAAGTACGCAAGCATGCAATTCAGTGCTGCCATTGGATCTGCTGCTCAGACCATGACAGCAGCATACGAGAGATCAACCCTGCTCACACAAGCCTGCGATAAAGGTCCGATAATAATAACGCCCTTTACTTTAGCACATGCTTGTCACACACCTTCCCTCCCAGTCTCACTGGAGACCCAAGGGCCCAGTGGTGGGATGCAGGGATGAAGGACCAAACGCCCGTCACATCTGGATATTTTCTCCGTGAGCACCACGCAATAGGTTGGAGTTTATTTAACAGAGCTATGCTGTGTTATGAAAGCCAACCGTTGACTGAGGACTCCATATTTTGACTGATATCGATCTTGTGGGCTGGCCCCAGAGGCTCAGCAGGGGAGGACGGGAATAGCCTAAGCCTCTTCTCTCACTACGGTCTCTGGGAGCCCACCTGTTCTGGACTGGGCCGGAGCTCTGGCTTTTCCCAAAACAAACGTGGATGCCCTGCTTCCTTGACCTCGAGCAGAATCCTACCATGCTGAGGAAGGAGTGATGTGATTGGTCGACCGGTTTTGAAATGCACTATTGAGAATAAGCTGCACAAATCTCAGCCTTGGACTTGGACCGATCAACAGAATTCTTTAAAGTCAATTTCCTCTCTGTGTGAAACAGAATGAGCGATTTTTAATGCTTGCATGTTAAGGCGAAAGGTATATAAATGTATCAAAGGAAAAGCTGTATTACAATTCAGTGAATGATTTAAGGTGACTTTGTATTTTTCCAGCCTTGCGCTCTCTTTGAAGTCTGCGGGCTTCGAGTCATTTGTTCAAATTAAATGGACTTGTGTCACTCCTCCTTTCAAACTTTCTTTTTTTTCTGCACATGATAAAAGAGGTGATGCAAAGCATGTGTCATTGCCAGCGCCTGGCTGTGGGCTGAGAAGAATGCGGATCTCATCCTGGTTAGATCTGCTCCAGAAGCACTGGGCCTGATACGACGCACGTTTCGTTCTCTCTCGCTGTTAACACCAGCCATAAGGACAAGGCTGCGTAGCCTCAGATCTGACGCGAAGAGGGTGAACAAAATTGTGTCTGAAAAACTTT
This sequence comes from Brachyhypopomus gauderio, assembly GCF_052324685.1. NCBI lineage: Eukaryota > Metazoa > Chordata > Actinopteri > Gymnotiformes > Hypopomidae > Brachyhypopomus > Brachyhypopomus gauderio. Next base: position 28,517,908 of record NC_135211.1, on the reverse strand, counting down.
GAAGTTGCGCGGCTGGCCTGTCCAAAGATTTCCATTATTTTCTCCATTTATTTTTTTCCTTCCTTTATTCTCTCCATGTCTTGTTTTCTGACTGTATGCAGACACACAGCACAGCAAAATTCAAACCAGCCCCCCAAAACAGACCACAGAAGCATAAATAATTGACTAAAATAAGTGTTTTTTTCTGAAATACACAAGCAAATGACTCCACAGCATATCTTTCCTCTTTTCAGACCCAGCGGATGGAGATTCTGGGCAGAGGGGGGTGGGGTTGAGGTGGAGAGGGCTGGGGTTGAGGTGGTGAGAGGCTCGGAGTCCTGTTTTTCCTGGACCGGCAGGGTCCGGGCTAGCGTGCGGCTTGCTGCCTGGGCAGAGTTCACTTTGTGTCCTACTGTTTGGAATGCCACCACAGCCCAACACGGCTCAAAGGGCCAAGAGGAACAGGGAATGTTTCCGCATTTTGCACAAGTGCAGAATCGGTTATGTCAACGTGAACGTGAGCAAATTACGGTCATGTGCAAACAAAATGTGCAGGCTAACTTCCTCAGTAATTATTACATCAGACACCCTATTTGGCAAATGAAGTCATCGGTCACAAAAACATGACGCTTACGCTGTTCTCGCTGGATCCCGAGGCAGTGAACACCGTCCAGCCCAGCTCCGCCGTGGCCGTGGTGGAGTCCATCAACGTTTCTGTGGAAGCAAAGAAAAACACTCAAGGTCACAACCAACTAAACACCACAGCCGTGTCGTCTCAGCCCTTTAAACATGGCAGGTCACAGCGAGATGATTCATTTCACATCATATTTTAAGAAGTTCATAATCTTTTGATCATCCTTCACAGTACGGGTAGCCGAGACTAAAAGAACACTGCTATAAATGTGAAATATAGATCCTAATCTTTCTCAGTCTTTGGTGAACTTATGTTGAAATGTAATAAAATATGGAATATGAATATTTCATCATTTTCTCCAGAATAATGTCTTTCTTCATTTAGTCATTTATGCGTGTTTCAGACAGAAGAGAACAGTCTGCTTAGTAAAATATTATCAACACATCAGACAAGTGCCAGCAATAAATCGGCTGTGTTATCCCAACTGTCCAAAGCATGAAAACCGAACGACGTTCTGGCTACGTTCTGCCGCGCCGCGAGCGAAGAGGATAGGGCGTTCAGCGTCTTCCCACCACACCGCTCAGCCACGCTCTGGCGGAGACGAGGGCTGACGGAGCTCAGGCGTCCTCTCTGGGGACGGCACGTTTGGCTCAGGATGTGGGACAGGAGTGGGATAGCACTGCGCTAACCACCAGGGACACTTCCAATAAAGACTTCCTCCCAGATTGACATGGGGAATCGCTAATCAGCCCCAGTCTCTGCCCTCAATATGTCTTTGTAGACTTTTAGGTTATTTGCAAAGATAACAATTTAGGCTACGGTATATGATTTCAAGATCAAAAATGAAATAAAAACACATTCCATGCACGAACACATACACTTCGTTTTTAGACTCCCCTACGTATGCCAGGGTGAATTATGCATGTCGTATGAATGTAAATGTATCTGTATCGACCAGCTGCTAATGATGCTTATCAAAGAACACTATGACCTCTAAACCACAGATTCCTTTCAAAGGCTTCCAGTTATGGTCGGAGTATGTTTTCATTCAATGCCCTTCACACCCCTGTCCCCCTCTCCCTCCCCCTGCCCCGGCTAATATGAGCGCATATCCCTACGCCGTTGCAGGGTACACACACAAGCCCCCTTTTGTGCATGCGTGTGACGTGGCTCCGGCTTGGGAGTCTGGAATGATAATCCACATGGAAGGGAACAGGCCACCGGTCTCCAGTGGACATCGGTCAGCGCCGATAACCCAAGTCTATTTCCTGCGGCACCCGGGCAGAGGGGCGTGGCCGCTGAGCTTAGCCTCCCGAGCTCTGGAGGGCAGTCACCCTATCTGTTTGGAATTAGCTGGTGTAATAGTATAGCTCCAGTAATTGGGGTCAAAAGGAGCTCTCGCACTGGTTTGACATGAAGCCCTCAAAGGCACGCAGGTGGACGTGTGCTGTTCGCACGGAGCGTCCGCCATGTCAGCCACGTCAGTCACGTCAGCCACGTGGCAATTCTGATGTGATTGATCCACGATAACGTCTTAATTAATCTCATTTGCTAATTAGAACTAAGCCGAGTTGACAGACTTCACAAGAAGGTAGATGATGACATTTGATGATGAAAAATGAAGAAAGAGGCTTTAATCACAGATTAAAACAGCTGTTTTGATTTCCCTTCTACAAGCCCCTGAGTATAAAACACATTTTTTTTGTAGCCCTAACTTGAAGCTGACATAATTGGTGGTTTTACGAGCCTTTGCTATTGGAAACATTTAATCATTTACAGAATTTTCATTAATCATGAACCAAGACATTGGAACATTTCAGACGGGTCTTGGAGCTAGCTGTGGTGAAGACGGACCCTGCTCATTCCGATCGTCCAGAAGCCCAGAGGCAAAGAAATGCCTCTCTGTGCGGTTCTGGCTGGGCATGCGCGGTTTCAGCAGAACCGTAACCTCAGGTTTCATCTAGTTGTTCAAACCCAAAGTTTCCAATTAACCAGCTCCCCATGTAAACAGATTTATTTTTAGGGGCACACAGCATTCCAGCATCACAGCAGGCCGTAGAAGTATAATAGCACTCTTCACGTCCCATTCACTCATCCAGAACCTCAGATCTTACAATTAGACTGGTACAACAGGGTTGGCACTGCCATTGATAAAGGAACACAAAGCAGAGTCATGCCTTCAGTGGCTTTGTGAAAAGATAATTATATGTCATAATGATGAGATTCAGTGAGACTCAGGCGTTCTGAGGCATCACGAGGCCCGTCGCCCGTGTTTGAGGGCGTGTGGTGAATTGTAAAGTACAATGAGCACATTTTCTCATGAAAAAAGTTAAGAGAAAATTTGAAGCAATTGGTTCCACTAAACAGTGGATAGGTACTAGGAGAACGCTCCTGTAGCCCAGCCTGGCCAACCCACACTGGGCTGGGCTGACAGCCCCGGGGTTTCCACACCTCCACACAGCCCATGGAAGGAGACACACACACACACACACACACACACACACACACACACACACACACACACACACACACACACACACACACACACACGAGATCCCAGAATTCAGCAGCAGTCTGGATGAACTCATCTGTGAGTGACTGGTGCAACCTGGCTCAGAGCTCTGGCGACATGACAGAGAAGGGGGGGGGGGGGGGGGGGGGGGGGGGGGGGGGTTAAGGGGGGGGGGGAGAGAGAGAGAAAAAGAGAGAGAGAGAGAAATCTGCAGGAAGGCAGGGAGCTGAGATTTGGCCCTGTGCAGAGGTGATGACACATTCCACCCGGGGCCTCTGAGCCCAGCCCAGTTACCACGCAGCCCGAGACGGACGTGGCGCTGCCTTCACGAGACACCAGAGGATGTAGAACTTCAGCTTTTTCGGCAGGACGGGTCCTGGAGGGGAGAGCTCTGATCCTCCAAAGGCAAATCTGAATATTCCGCGCTGTGAGCTGCCTTCAAAAGGCCTGCAGAGCTCCAAACTCGTTTGGCAACACCTACTAAACGTCAGGCCAGACTGCACATATTCCTGGTGTGATGGAGGCGTGTGGAAAGGGCAGCCCCAGAGGGTAGAGTGTTCACGCAAGCACAACCTACTCTCAGCTGAGCCATCAGGAAGTACACAGCCCAGTACCATCTTTAGGGAGCCAGAGGGTTTGCAAATGAAGGTTAGAAAGACCAGCTGTTCATCACAGGGCCATAAACAAAGGGTCCCCTGGACTCTGGCACACATTAATTGATAGGAAACAGGATCCTTTCGAGCCGAGGATTACTGTAGAGGAGACTAGTCGATCACACTCCAGCACCAAAAAAAGATGCACCTGTTCAAACCACTGCGATTCTAATGGCTACAAAAGGTTATTTGGGGAGCGGTGCGGTGTGCAAACCGATTACTGCTCATTAGCATGAGGCCTGTTTATGTTGGGGAGGTGATCAGTACTGGCGCTGGAAACTGAATTCCACACAGACCCATCAGGACTCACTCAGATGCAAAAATGCCTTCAAGTCAGCGAGTAATTGGAGAGAAACACAATTTTTGTTGCACTTTTTAGGTCTGTCCAAAAAATAAAACAATGCCACTTAATGATGGTGAAGGTTTGAGAAGTCTATATGGCCATTTAACACTGTTGTAAAAATAAGCTGCTCCTTTGTACTCTTGACTGGTAGTGTGTGTGTGTGTGTGTGTGTGTGTGTGTGTGTGTGTGTGTGTGTGTGTGTGTGTGTGTGTGTGTGTGTGTGTGTGTGTGGGGCGCCAGATGCCTAAAAAACCTCACAGGACACCATTTCAGCTTCTAGCAGGACAACAACCCTGAACACACAAAGGAACTAGCTTTTTGTGTGTGTAATGTTTTTGGCTAGAGTCTAGCGCTGAACGCGTCCCAGGCACCTACTTCTGACAAGATCAAAAGGCCACACCCACTTATGACATCCAGACAGCTGTGTCTAATATGCAGAAAAAATTATAGAAGAAATAATTCTATAAACAGATTAAATCAAAAACATGCTGCCCTGTAATCACATAGTCATTGTGTGATTTTGAGCCCAATATGCGTGGGACTCTCTGTCTCTCTTACAGGCCTTCAGACAAACTCCAATAACATCCAGGAAAATACAGGAACATGCTTCCGGGTTTCCCTGTCAATCGGCTCTCGGACAGGCTGTCGGGGTAAACGCCCCCTGCTGGAGACGGAGAGGGAGCACCAACAGGTCAGTGTGGAGGTGGAACAGGAGCAGAGACTGGCTGCATAACGTGCTGGTGTCTCTCACAACAGCCCACGGTGAGTGTTTAGGATGTGTGCTGTGATTAAAATCGTGAGTACACCACTCGTCACCACTACTACTGCCACCATCACCAGCACCACAAGCATCATCACAACCGTCGTTGCTCAAACCCCAACAAGGCAGCTTCAAATGAGCAGTAACGTGCTGCTTTTAGCAAGTCACAGTGGTGGTTTTCTGGCGCACAGAGGAGAATTCTCATCAGGATCTGCTGTAACATGAGGATCTCGTGGGAAACCCCCCTGGTAGAGACAATTCATGTTTACATGACAACTGCGTTGTACCCTCATAAGTCAGATTGAAGGTCCCGCGGTCTCGTGGTCAGGACCAAGAGTGAGAGCACAGGACTGCAGGAGTAACGGTGACCCTGGAGGTCCCGAACGTCTTTCAGCAAAACCGAGGTCAATCAGCTTGAGTGTGTAAGATCACCGCGCAACACAACGACGTGCGTGTGGTAATGGAGTCCGTATGTCAGAGAAGCGGCTGGTGGGATCGGTCCTGGGGAGGGAGCGGGTAAGGTGGCACCGACCCAAACCCCAACAGCATTACCTCAGGGGCCTCTCTGAGCAGTCAAAACACCCAATCAGTATGCACCATGTCTTACACAAGTCTGCTGAGGGATCGCACTGAACCAGAGAGATTTATGACGACTCTGGGGTCACTGTTAGGCACAAGCGGTGAGGTTTGGAGGGCCTGATGATGACAGCGATGTGAGAGTGTGTAGGAGTAGAGTGATGCAGTGGAGCAGAGGGAATTGTGGGGGGGGGTCTCCAACAATAGGGTCGAAGTGTGCTTCTGAGGACCAGACAGTAGAGCACAGCTCAGGGTGCCGCGTGAATCACGCCACCACAGTCAGTAGAGTACTGGTGGGCGCTGACAGCATGACTTAACTCCCTTTTCTCAGAGTCTGCTCGCACGGCGGACCACAGCCACCCCCACCAACACCAACACCACCGCCCCCTTACAAGGTTGACTAGAACATCATTCAAAGCCACGGAAAAGTACTGAGGGATGAAAGAGCAGAGAGAAGGAAAAGAGGAGTGAAAAAGTGCACAATTTGTTTTTAGTTCTCTTGCAAACTGACAGTCGCTTACACACACACACACACACACACACACACACACACACACACACACACACACACACACACACTCACACACCATTCTGACAAGCGAGACATCCTTGAACGCTCTCTAATTTATGTTTGTCTCAAGGCCAGTCCCCTTCTTCAACCCTAAGCGCCTCTTTAACGGCACGTTTAATGGCTCCATGTTTTTTCAGTGAAAAGCTTAATTATTTTCTCTGAATGGGCCTCACAAGGGGACCACAAAATGGTAATTGCAGACCTCGCTCAGGTCCCCCCCCCCCCCCCCCCCCCACTGCTCTCCAACTAGACTCCGCCCCCCATGGAAAGACTCTGCTTCAGACGATTGGCTGCGTCCGACAGCATGGGGAAGTGTGGAAGGAGCTTGGGCCCATGCTGACAGACAGATTGCTTTTCCAACAGATTACAATTCTGAAGCACATAGTAACGATTCTCTAAACCCATGGCCTTTACATCACGCTGGATTACAACATCCTGCTGTTGTTGCCAGCCATTCAGAACTGCAGTTTTCTTGAATGCACAAGGAATGTTATTGCTATTAACAGCAGTTCGTGACAGTCATTAACCTGCGGCAGTGCTATGAATATGAATGTGTTTTGCTTTCGAATGAAGGCTGTATTTCAAAATCATTACCATGTTGCAAAGCAAATGCAAGACAATAAATTTAGCTCTAAATAGCATGAAAAAATGACATTTTAATGATGAACATAAATTTACAGACCGTGTGTAAGATAAACTATATTCCCGAAGACTGACCAAATGTTTGCAGAACACACCAGCACTCACTCACACTCAGAATTTTCACCATGTGAAACAGGATTTATTGGAGTTAGCAGAGTCTGGGTAGTATGACCAAATTCCTAGAGAAAGCACAGGATGAGATATGCTCACATCCCCACCTTCCCCCACCTCCCCCCACCTCCCCCAACCTTCCCCCAACCTTCCCCCCACCTTCCCCCCACCTTCCTCACCTTCCTCACCTCCCCCCACCTCCCCCACCTCCCCCCACCTCCCCCACCTTCCCCCACCTTCCTCACCTTCCTCACCTTCCCCCACCTCCCCTCACCTTCCCCACCTTCCCCCACCTCCCCCCCTCCCACCTCCCCTCACCTTCCTCACCTTCCCCCACCTTCCTCACCTTCCCCACCTCCCCCCACCTCCCTCACCTTCCCCCACCTTCCCCACCTCCCTCACCTTCCCCCACCTCCCCCTAACCATCCCCACCTTCCCACCTCCCTCCACCACCTTCCTCACCTTCCCCCACCTCCCCCACCCTCCCCCAACCTCCCTCACCTTCCTCACCTTCCCCCCACCTTCCTCACCTTCCTCACCTCCCCCACCTTCCCCCCACCTCACCCCCACCTCCCTCACCTTCCCCCACCTCCCTCACCTTCCCCACCTCCCCCCACCTCCCCCACCTCCCCCCACCATCCTCACCTTCCCCCACCTTCCCCACCTCCCCTCACCTTCCCCACCTCCCCCCACCTCCCCCACCTCCCCCCCACCTCCCCCACCTTCCCCCCACCTCCCTCACCTTCCCCACCTCCCCTCACCTTCCCTCACCTTCCCTCACCTTCCCCCACCTTCCCTCACCTCCCCCACCTCCCCCCACCTTCCTCACCTTCCCCCACCTCCCCCCACCTCCCTCACCTTCCCCCACCCTCCCTCACCTTCCCCACCTCCCCCCACCTCCCCCACCTCCCCCCACCTTCCTCACCTTCCCCCACCTCCCCCACCTCCCCCCACCTCCCCCACCTCCCCCCACCTTCCTCACCTTCCCCCACCTCCCCCACCTCCCCCCACCTCCCTCACCTTCCCCCACCTCCCTCACCTTCCCCCACCTTCCCCACCTCCCCCCACCTCCCCCACCTCCCCCCACCTTCCCCCACCTTCCCCACCTCCCCTCACCTTCCCTCACCTTCCCTCACCTTCCCTCACCTTCCCCCACCTTCCCCACCTCCCCTCACCTTCCCTCACCTTCCCCCACCTTCCCTCACCTCCCCCACCTCCCCCACCTCCCCCCACCTTCCTCACCTTCCCCCACCTCCCCCACCTCCCCCCACCTCCCTCACCTTCCCCCACCTCCCTCACCTTCCCCCACCTTCCCCACCTCCCCCCACCTCCCCCACCTCCCCCCACCTTCCTCACCTTCCCCCACCTTCCTCACCTCCCCCACCTCCCTCACCTTCCCCCACCTTCCCCCACCTTCCCCCACCTCCCTCACCTTCCTCACCTTCCTCACCTCCCCCCACCTCCCCTCACCTCCCCCCACCTTCCTCACCTCCCTCACCTTCCCCCACCTCCCCCCACCTTCCCCCACCTCCCCTCACCTTCCCCACCTCCCCCCACCTTCCCCCACCTCCCCTCACCTTCCCCCACCTTCCTCACCTCCCCCACCTTCCCCACCTTCCCCACCTCCCCCCACCTTCCCCACCTTCCCCCACCTTCCCCCCCTTCCCTCACCTTCCCTCACCTCCCCCACCTTCCCCCACCTCCCCCCACCTTCCTCACCTCCCCCCACCTTCCCCACCTCCCCCCACCTTCCCCACCTTCCCCACCTTCCCCCACCTTCCTCACCTCCCCCCACCTTCCCCCACCTTCCCTCACCTTCCCCCACCTTCCCTCACCTCCCCCACCTCCCCCCACCTTCCCCCACCTTCCCTCACCTTCCCCCACCTTCCCTCACCTCCCCCACCTCCCCCCACCTTCCTCACCTCCCCCACCTCCCCCACCTCCCCCCACCTTCCTCACCTCCCCCACCTCCCCCACCTCCCCCCACCTTCCTCACCTCCCCCACCTCCCCCACCTCCCCCCACCTTCCCTCACCTTCCCTCACCTTCCCCCACCTTCCCCACCTCCCCTCACCTTCCCTCACCTTCCCCCACCTTCCCTCACCTCCCCCACCTTCCCCCACCTCCCCTCACCTTCCCTCACCTTCCCCCACCTTCCCTCACCTTCCCTCACCTTCCCCCACCTTCCCCACCTCCCCTCACCTTCCCTCACCTTCCCCCACCTTCCCTCACCTCCCCCACCTCCCCCCACCTTCCTCACCTCCCCCACCTCCCCCCACCTTCCTCACCTTCCCCCACCTCCCCCACCTCCCCCCACCTCCCTCACCTTCCCCCACCTCCCCCACCTCCCCCACCTCCCCCACCTCCCCCCACCTTCCCCCACCTCCCCCCACCTTCCTCACCTTCCAACACAGCAAAATGCAGTAACACCAAAGTTTATGTCGGACAAGTTTAATTCAGAGCTGTTGAACTCGCGTTATTTAGTCTGCCGTCACCCATATCATTGTTTGAATAGAAATAGAAAAAAATATCAGTGCTGGACACTTAAATCGATTTTTACCAGTGGGCCAGAATCTTCCCATGTGTGCATCCCTATAAGAAATTACCTCTCTGAGAGAGATTACTGCTTTATGGAGGACTTAAATCACAGCTAAAAATACTTAAAAGGAACTGACAACACACAGAAGCATGAGAAGCTCTTTAAACGGCGTGTCTGGAGCCAGCGTGTCTGGAGACCATACCAGCATTTTGATTTGATGCAAACACCTTTCTATGCCACCCCCAGCCCTACAAGACACACCACCTGAGGCAGAGCACTAGTGGTTAAAAAGCGCTTACATCACACAAGCACGAGCGTAACGGATGTCTGATTGGTCACGGCTGTGAGGTGGGATGGGTGGTGAGGCTGTCCACCTCTCATGGATCCACCTCTGGGAGCTGGTAGCTTCACTGTCCCCCCAGCAAGCACTGGAACCTAAAAGTGCACCAAGCAGAGTCTCTCTCTCTCTCTCTCTCTCTCTCTCTCTCTCTCTTCTCTCTCTCTCTCTCTCTCTCTCTCTCCCTCTCTCCCTCCCTCCCTCCCTCCCTCCCTCCCTCCAACAAGGGTCCAGTCCCAGTCACCGGGAGCTGAAGGATGCAGTCTTGATGCATCCTGTGCTCCTCTGGTCTTGGAGGCGGCTGCAGTGCCCCACCAGACAGGGCCACACCTCCCACCTGCCAGGTCGCCTCTGCCCAACACTCTTCCCTCTGTCCCTCCCCTACACTGCTGCATCATTACCTTATCCAATCAGAGCGGCCGAGTGATTAACCTCCTGAAATAAATGTCATTAACTGCCCATTTTATCTGCTTTAGGGGCCTTTAAAACAAGTCATAAAAGGTCCTGATGGCAGCTCTAATTCTGCGCCAGGCTGTTATGAATGAAACGGTCTTAAGCGTGGGAGTCCGAGTAACCTCCACAAGTCCTCCGAGTCCCCCAGGCAGAGGCCAAGGAATTCGGCGCCGGCGCCCCAGATGGGCCCGCTTGCGAGCTGTCAGGGACCAGCACTGTACTACAATACCCTGTCATGTTCGGGAACTGACTGCCGGCCACTAAATATTCATGAGGTGAAGGAAGGGGGAGCCATGAGAGTCAGGTTTCCGCTCCCCTGATATCCTGATGAATATTTAAATTCAGTCAGGAGGGATTGTGTCTTTTTCTGAACCGCCTGGATTAAGAAGGGGCTATGAATGAGCACTTGTTGAACTGCAGTATGACGTCGAGCACACTGGCCACACCCCTCAACCTTCATAGGGAAAGAAATTCAGAGGAAATTTGAAACAATTTGTGAAACAAAACAGTTCAATGCTCATATAAGTAAAAGTATCAAGAGTGCATGTGCGTGTGTGTGTGTGCGCGCACGTGGGTATGTGTAGGCATGTGTACACAACACGTGCACATTCGTGTGTGCGTTTGTGTACGTGTCATCGAGCAGTATAATCCCCAGTCAATTAGGACACGGCCTCAGGCAGTTTTAACACCACAGTGAAAGATCTTACACAAACTAATGCAAACTAATGCAACCTAACTCAAACTATCTCAATGTGTGAGATACAACAGTGATTGCCATTAACCTTCAGAGTTTTTCATCTTTAGCAGAACTTAAGACTTCACTTTCAGATGAATTTTTAAGCCTACTAAAGGCCATGTTCATTTCTTTGTTTTTGGTTTTTTGCCCGGGTAATTTAAAAATGTGTGCGTGAGTTTGTAGTTAGACTTCCGCTGTCTTTCTGTTTGCTTGTTTCTATGGTTTATTCGTTTCTGTTTATCTTTTACATTTCTATGATAAAAGCCATAATGACACATTAATCCATTAAAATAATTGTTCTTCGCCCAAAAAAGTGCACGGAAATTAGATTTGCAGAATATTGTAAAAAGAACTAAAAAAAAACAGTCGTTTTGTAGCAGTTGTGAAAATGTCATTTCTAGGTCATGTGCTACACACCTGAAAAGCTCCTTAGGTCAAAAAAAAAGAAAAAGAAAACGAGCTATTTCAAGCTAAAAGATGAATGTATGAAATCTGAAAACATGCATATTTGATGAATGTAAAATAATTTCACTCCTCATTTCATGCTGTCGATATATTGTGGTCTCCTGGATGTAATCTTCTGTACAGGTGCTTCACACAACTGTGAGTTCTCTTTAGTAAACTGAGCTACAGATAGCTCAGCTTGGACTGAGAGGGTTTAACATAAAACCTCCTTTATGTCCCATATAAACACGTATACAGAAAATCACCTGAAGATGGTATTTTGTTGTGCCCTAAATAAGCAATTGTTTAAATATTTGGCATTTTATTCAATGTCAATAGTAGCATTATTAAATGATGAAAGTGCCCTTTGAAACCAGAGAGGGTCTCTCGTATTTTCTTTTCTGTTTTTCGCATATTCTGTATCGACAGGGCATAATTCTCAGTTATGAGTGATTATAGTTCCTGTTCATAATTCATCCAGATAGGGCTTAGTCCAAAGTTCTTTAATTCACACCATACTGCTAAATCCTGTGGATGGAACATTGGTACAGAAAAAAACCCCAGACCAGATCATAAAGAATTGCCTGTTAGAAACGAGCACACTTTTTAGCTCACTAAATACAGTATGACTAAAGTTGCTGGCATCTGTTTTCAGGTCTGGGTTTAATCAGGATGAAGCCATCAGCAGCAGATCCCTGGAAAACAGGCCAAACATCACAGATCAAACAAACAAGGGTAGGTGCTAAAGGAGAGGAACCAGAAGATCTTCACATTCCTGCAGAGCAGTTAGACACTCCTAGGTCACACTAGCTTTAGCACCAAGCGCAATTAAGCCTCTCTAATTGGCACAGTTAGTTTCATCACATCTCCGCAAACGTGTGATCAGAAACCATTTAGAAGCATAACATTCAGTGTAGTCTTTCGCCCCCACCCTTGATAAGGAAAGATGAAAGCACCGGCCTGACAGCCTCTTTCACGGCCTCAAATTACGCCCACAAGTAATCTGGAAGTGTTTCGCCAAAGTGCAAATTACGCAACCTGCACAAGGAACTGTCCTGCTGACATGCGATATGTTCGGAATTCCGTGACCTCATTATCAAGCTGGCTCACCCAGGCCTGATAAGCTACGTGGCTCGTACAGGCAGTGCTATAATTATTAGTGAAGCCTCGTAAAGCCAACGATCCCAGCATCCGCCCCAAGCGGGCCTCGCGTCCGAGGGGCTGGAGGAGACGCTCCCCACCCGTTTTTGCAGAGGGATGCTTCATTGCAGGGATGGGAACACTGGTTTCTGAATGTGAGCGTTCAACGGTCTTCTAAAGGAAGCTGATACAAGGCCGGCCTGCCAAGAATCTCAGCGGCCCGTGTGTAGTCCAGTTTTATCAATGCCGTGTCAGCCGGAGTCCACTAAGGCCAAGATTCATTTGGCAGGGAAGGTCTGAGGTACAGGCTGGTCTGAAAGCAAAGGAGCAAACTCGGATTTCTCGAGTGCGTCCTCCCTCGTGAAGTGAACTAAAAAAGTTACGCTTGGACACTTCCATTTTCATAACCACCTGTGACAATGATCACGTCTCAGTCTTAGTTTCTCTACGAGCGAACAATAAATCTTGTGTCTTTCTTGCCACTGGTGAAACAAAAATCCATTTTTAAAACATTTCGTCATGAGCCGATGAAAACCTCAAATTCAAATCATTCTTTAATACAGACGCAAAAAATATATAAAATTCCCCATCAGACGCAAGTATTAAGAGGTGATGAGAAAGCCAAAGCGTAGGGTTTTAGCAGAGAGGCAGGGCTGCAGATAAGGATCAAAGCTGGCCCAGATTACTCTTAAGAGCTGACGGCTGCTCTCCTGGAGGTTCTGATCCAGCCCGGGTGGGGCTCACAATCCTCATCTCTGCCGCCGTGCCTTTCGCAGGCCTCCCCGGACCAAGCAGACAGGCGATGCTGCTCGCACCCGCGGTGAGCGTTGACGAGCGTCCTCCGCGCCTGCACGTTAAAAGTGGGAGGAGAATAAAAAGGGAGGGGTAATATCTCACCCCAGATTCCAGGCCAATGAGTTAGCCCTTCTTAGCTGGATGAGTTATGGCTGGCCATGGCCTTCTGGGAGCTATAAACGAGAGAGTGGGCTCTAGAGTCGGCTTCCTGCCCCGTCCATTACCGCCCAGCGAGAGTCCTGGCCAGCCACACACGGGCCGGGCCGGTGTCCCAACCCAAACACCACTCTGGAAGTGACAGACGAAGTGCAGCAATCGTGCTCAGGGTCGCCGGGGCGACCGGGCGCACTACTTTAGTGCGGTGGTTACTGACGCCCTGGCGTTAGTCTCGCTGAGATATTGGAGTGCTTTAAGAGAGTCCGCGCATCCAGAGAGGGCTAACGACATGTTTCTGTGACGCGGGGGATGAGTGAGGAGATTTCTGAGATGGATCCTCCTTGGGCAGCAGCAGAAGGAACAAACCGCACTGAATCTGAACCTCTGGATCTCTGATGACTGCTAAATTCCTCCCACTGAAGGAGTCGCCACCAAGCAGCAGTACATATCTAACTGGGGCTCCCCACGAACTCCACAGGATCAACACCAGCATCTTCCAAGACAAACCCGGGCCGGGCTTTCGTTTCTCCGATTACCACGGGCTTACGCAGGTAATGAATCAATGGAGAAAAGCTTCGAAATGAAGTGTGTACAGTTTTGATCTCCAGGAGCCAGGCAGTTAAAAGACCATCAGACGTCGCTGGATCCAATGAGCAGTAAAGATGATGAGCAACGTGGCTTATCTGATGGCATGAATCAAGGCTAAGCCTTCATCAAGGCCCGGGTTTAGCAGACATGTGCGGGGTCTGGCGTCTGCAGCTCTGTCGGTGGCCCATACGGGCTGCACAGGGCCTTTTTTTTACCCTGTTAGTTAATGTTCCTGGTAGTGCTGTGCAAAATTCATTAGTATTATGATTCAAAAGACAAATGTCTTTTTTCCATAATGCTCTACAAATCTGCAGAAGGTTTGCGCACTACCAGAACGTTTTGTCTAAATTACCAGTGCCAAGTATGGTGAAGTAAATTTTAACAGAAAATATCACGTTTGAATGATTCAGTAAAATCAATCCCCAACACCACCACCACCCCATCTATATTTCATTTCCCTCATGATTTACATCACATTCCCTCGGTCTGTATTCACCCTCCATCACCTCACGCTCCCAACTCCTCCATGGGATACGCATGACGGAGGCCTTGCCTGAAGACGTTTTCCGCTCAGCCGGAATAAGGCCGGCTCACCCACAGGTCACCCACAGCGAACCCGAGTGAGTCTCGTACAATGCTGCGTCCCTTGGGAAGGCTGTAGCAGGACAGCTCAGCATGGCGTCAAAACAAACTCGTGCACGCACTATCGGCAGGGCGTGCGTGATGGATTGGGATGAAGGGCAGAGGTGAAGGGGTTCTGCTGGCTAGCCGGACCGCCCCATCACCTGAAATGACCTCATGAGCACAGGCACAGAGGACAGGCACACTCTTCAGTGATGAAATGCACACAAACATTTGGCTAAGGTTGGTGTGATACGAGTCAACAATGCAGGACTTGTTCAAGACTTCAGGCCTGTGCCTTTAATTTTCGCCTCAGTGTTTGGAATGTCCAGTGGCCCCATCTCTCTCTCACACACACAACACACACACACACGCACACACGCACACACGCACACACACACACACACACACACACACACACACACACACACACACACACACACACACACACACACACTGTTTGCTCTCTGTCTATTACCGTCACTTACGAAAATTTAGAGGTTTGCATTTTCTTATCAACAGATAGGCATGGGAACCCCAGTGTTTAAACAGCCACGGCCACCTTTAGCTTGATTCTTAAACACTTCACAGACTAATAAATTTACTACCTCCATTCATAAGCCTGTTAACATGTTCTTAGATAAATTCATAAACTGGAAAGAGCCAAATCAGGCAGCACATTTGGGCTGTTATAACCTGTGACTCTGTCCTTCCACAAAACCACGACCCACATATTCAGCAGGAAGTCTATTATTGCTGCACAAACCCACAACCCTCTTATTCAATGCTGTATGTTAAACATGTACGTCTGTCCACCTACGACCCCTTTTACCAATGAACAATGGAAAGTGATAAAAGCATCAGCAGAGTCCGGTGATTAAACCCGGTCATCTGAGGAGACAGAACCAAAGGAACACAAGTGGAGCGAGGTTAGCAGAGAGCAGCTACGAGCTGCGGCTGTGTGCCACAGGCTAGACGGCACCTCCATTTGGGTCGCGCTGAGGAGGCCAATGTCATTTCCAGACATGCTAAACTATGTGCTGATTGGAGTGGTTCCACCGAGGCAAAATATAAGTCTGCTGTCGAAATAAGAAACTCTTCCAGGTTATTTACCTCAGCAATTTACATAAAATAATATTTGATTTCCTCAACAAGGCCTATTTCGTGCTAAATCAAAAGCATGAAATAACTGTTGATAATGTCAGACAAAAACAAAATGTCCTGCCTTTTGCCAAATTCAAAAAGCAATGCCTTCAACACTGAAGGGTTTTTCTTTTTCCAGGCGTTTGCTCGTGTAGTTTCCCATAGTTCCGTTGTTAATCTTTCAACTTAAACACGTAAATAATGAGCACCAAACAATCAGCCAACAAACCCAGCAGCCCGCAGGCACCATTCGTTTATGCTCAACCACATCAGCCAATCAGGAGCAGACACTAGCAAAAAGGTGGGGAGCGGAATAAAACGATGAAACCATATGTGCTTGAGTAATTCCTCCAGGTGACACGACTCCGGCGGATTCCGGACGGCCTGTTCCAAATCCGCCGACCCGGGGTGCACCTGAGGGGCCGAGCTGGCAGGAGGACCCATTGTTCCTGCTTGTGTCACAAGGCAGCCACATTCCCATACACCCACTCCAGGGACCGCCACTTCGGAGGGTGGACACAAAGCCTCGGTAGTGCACGACCATTCTCGCTGTTTCTAAAGAACGCGAAAGCACCAAAGCGCGAAAGCGCGGTTCCGCAAGCTTTTAGAAGACTGTGGGGCATTCGAGCAGAAGCCTTCAATAGTAACATTCACAGAGAGAGACAGGGAGAAAGGACAAAAAGGAAATGCGGGAATAGGGTGTGTGTGTGTGTGTGTGTGTGTGTGTGTGTGTGTGTGTGTGTGTGTGTGTGTGCTGCTTCAGTGCTGGGCTATTCTTGCTCTTTCACTGATTGCATTGTTCAGTCTCCTAATAGCCTGACATCAACAGGTGGCTAAATGAGCTAAAGTGTTTCTAGCCTTCCATGCACAAACACTTAATTACACACGTGAAAGAACACATGCATGCTGCACACACACACACACACACACACACACACACACACACACACTGAATTTCAATATGCAGGTCACATGCATTTCATTACTGATTAAGGTTCACAAACAAAATAAAGTATGGTAAAAACAAAGACCTTAAACAAAGCATGAAGCAGCCAGTACAAGTCCAACAGATATCAATACCCCAATGCACGCGGTCAGCTGGAGGGAGCCACAGACAGGTGAGAGACAGACAGAGGACAAGAGGGCAAGTGTGAGAGAGAGACTGAAAGAGGGCAAGTGTGAGAGAGAGACTGAAAAGGGAAGTAAAACATAGCAGGACAGATTACATAGACTGAGAGATGAGAGAGAGAGGGACAGAGAGGAAAGATAGAGAGAGAGGACAGATAGGGAGAGAGAGAGAGTCAGAGAGACAACAGTGAGAAAGGAAGACAGGAAGAGAGTGTGGTACAAACACACAAGACACAGAGAGCGATTCACTAGCGACCCCGACAGTAGCCCGACAGGGAAAAGCCGAACAAACCTGCGTGGAGAGGCATGTAAATCGGGTCCGTGTGCGTGTGTGCGCGCCAGGGCCTTCGCACGAGGCCGTGCGCCCGCGTTCACCTCCCATTAATATCAGAGGCCATTAAAGAGAAACACAGGGGCGTCGGGGGAGGGGCGGGGGGATGGGGGGGCAGACCAGGTGGCGGAGCAGCCACTGGACTTGAATAAAGAGGGCAAGGGCAGTGATCCACAAGGAATGTCTGTACAGAGTAGAGACGGGGGGACCGGAGGGAAGAGGGGGTTTGGGAGGGGGGGCTCTTATCCAAGCCATGTCAATGGCCCTCAAAGTTTTGGATTGTATGATGATTTTTTTTTGTCAGCGTGTCTGTGTAAAACAGGCGTGCAACTCTGCGTATGGTTAGTCGAGGGGGGTTTTCGTCTGTTTGCAGATGCGGCACTGGGACTCGTGGCGAGGAGTCGCCGCAGGGCGAAGCAGTCCAACAAACGTCCTCAGTGCCGAGCACAGTGGGGCCAACACAGAGAACGGGAACAGACAGCCTCCAGGAGGGTTACCAGAGGTCAGCCCCGCCGGCCAAGTGTCTTTTTGACCGTCTTTACAATAATCCATTCCACAATTGACAGTCTGTGCAGTATTAGCTTGAAGCTGGGTCACGGTCCATGAAGCAGGAGATGCAAAAACACAAACTGTGGCACATGACAAGAAACGTCTCTGCCAAATGTAGACACACTGGTTTGATATCCTCTATAATAACCATGGGCCCTCCTGTCACATTCCTTACGTGACAGGGCAGACATGAGTAGAATACGAAATGAGGATAATGGTGCCAATCTGGAAGGTGGAAAGAATAAGAGCTCTTGGCGGGAATAACAGGTGCAGTGTTTGAAAACTGATGGATTTAATTACGCACAGTGCTCCAGGGAAACCTTGCTGGCCAGCTACTGACAACCGTCGTTATGAGAAAGGCAGCTAGCACCGCTGTATGACCGAAAGAGACGGTACAGAGGCCAGCGGCTGCAGACGGGCGGTCTTTTTAGCACGCGCGGCGTAGAGCGTGCAGCGGGACACGTCGCAGTACACTGGCGGGAAAAGCGACCGATCCGTTAGCAGCCGCGGCGTTATTAATGCTTCGTTCGCTGCTCAGTGCTAAATCCAAGCAGCGGGCCGGAGACGGCCTAGGGTGGGGCTTAGCCAACACCTCACCCCACGGCTTGATTTCCCCGGAGATGAGATGATCTGCCATCGTCTCTTTTCACACAGATCCAAACCACCCAAACTACCACATCTTACCACCACTGTCCTTGTGGCAAAAAAGTTTAACACCTTAATCTAATCTAAAAATTCTCCAAACACAGAGGTTTCACTGAAAAAGTCCAGCGCTCAATCGCCCAGGATATCTACATCTAATAAAAAGGAATGTAGAGTTTCCGGAATGTTCTCCACCTCCCCCAGCGAGCAGTCAGGGTGTCAGAGCCACGCCGAGTATCCACTGACAACCGCAGCACAGAGACTCAGGCTAAGAGGTTAATTGAGTCTCCGAGCTGTGCCTTCCTCTGTGTAATTTCCTGTGATTAATGCAGCGAGGTTACTGTCAGACTCACTCACAATTTGTCCGAAGCACCAATAATTAAGCACATCTGTTCAAACGTGTCTGGTGGTGGTATACAAACGTGCTAACTGCTAAAGTAGGTCCATGCAGGTTTCTTTGAATATTTATGTATAAAATGCTCTCATCGCTTACAATATTGGGGACAATGTAAGCATAAACACACACACACACACACACCTAATGCATATATGTGCTAAATGTAGATATTTAAAAGAAATTTGTTGTGTTTGTGTGTGTATTCATGTGTGCATGTCTGTGTGTAGTGTATAGGCACATACTATGAGGTTTTTTTTTTTTTTGTTTTGGGGTTTTTTTTTGTTTGTTTTTTTGAGATGTCCAAAGAGATTACATCATAACCAAAGAGATGACATCGTTGCAGACCCAGAAGGAGGTGTGCCTGCAATGGCATTTGGGTTTAGGCACAAGCACTGTAGGTGGTTGAGAGGCAAACGTGTGAATTCAGTACAGATATTCATCATGGAGGGTGCTAGTCCCAGAGATCTCTAACTGGGAACAGGATGGTAGCTCAGTCGACCAGAGACAGCAAGACACAGCCAGCCAGAGAAGCTGCTCCGCTAAGAGGATTCAGGGAACTTCACCCCTACCTCGGACTTCGAGACCTACGTCTGAAACTTTCTACACAAACTTTTCTGGCAGCTCAAAGTTTGCTGCAGCAAGAGTGTCAAAGCCTCGGAGATCACAGGCTAGTCAAACACAGACAGCTTCTGCCTGACAATGAGATTTCCAAAGAACATATATTTCAAATTCCATGTCAGTCTCTGTCTGCCGGTGTCTTGTGTGTCAGGACTCGGAGTGCGTGCTCTTCTCTTTTGCTCTGGTAGAATCAGAACTAGAAATTGGATAGCAAACAAACCCAAACTGGGTAATTTGAAGGACAGGTAGACACGTCATGCCTTTGTTCTTACGTCTTCCTGTCCGTCATTCTGTCTGCAGCCACTCAGAGGTTCAATGTCATGTTTGCCAGGCTTATATATTGAAGCTTATCTCTCTCTCCATTGAAAACAGGAGACTCGTGTTATAAGGCTGAATAACTTACAGCTTTCTACAGCTGTCTTTCATTGAAAAAGCCAAGGGGACTACACGTGAAATTTGGTTCTGTGTATTTTGTGTATTCTTTATGAAATGCTTGGATGGATTCCCTTGACAACAGACTACCCAGGCTTATCAGAGGGGCATGTGCTTGGGTGTATGTGTGTGTGTGTGTGTGCGCACACATCAAATTTCCAGCCTATTCTCCATGGGATGTGTGTCTGCATACAATGTGTGCATTTGCCAGCTCAGCACGATGACCTTGAGCACAGATTTGTGTAAGTGTGTGTGTTCAACGGCATGGGCATTTACACACCATCATCATCATCTCTCTCTATCTCTCTTGCTCTCTCTCTCTCTCTCCCTCTCCCTCCCCCATTTCCTCCATCACGTCTTCTCCTCATCTCCGCTTCCCTTTTCTAAATGGGAAACCATGTTTTAATCTAGGATTACACTGCTGACTCTAATGAATTGCATTCCGAACTCTTTTACAGTGCAGCTCAGGGGTGGGGGTAAAAGTGATGTCTCGCTGGCTGGGGGGTGGGGGGTAAAAGTGGTGTCTCGCTGGCTGGGGGGTGGGGGTAAAAGTGGTGTCTCGCTGGCTGGGGGTTGGGGGTAAAAGTGGTGTCTCGCTGGCTGGGGGGTGGGGGTAAAAGTGGTGTTTCGCTGGCTGGGGGGTGGGGGGTAAAAGTGGTGTCTCGCTGGCTGGGGGGTGGGGGTAAAAGTGGTGTCTCGCTGGCTGGGGGGTGGGGGTAAAAGTGGTGTCTCGCTGGCTGGGGGGGTGGGGGTAAAAGTGGTGTCTCGCTGGCTGGGGGGTGGGGGTAAAAGTGGTGTCTCGCTGGATGGGGGGTGGGGGTAAAAGTGGTGTCTCGCTGGCTGGGGGGGGGGGGGGGGGGGGGGGTAAAAGTGATGTCTTGCTGGCTGGGGGTAAAATGGTGTTTCGCTGGCCTTTCTGGAGCGGGTTTACCGCAAGTGGTCCTTCGGCAAATAAAAGAAATCCAGAAAGCAAAACAGGGATCCTCACGGTTGCTGCCACAGAGACATGGTCCCCAGCTCCATGCAGCTGTGGCGGTGACCCCAGCAGAGAACATGACCATGGAAAGATAGAAACAGGCACGGATCAGGGGTGATTCCCACTTAAAGCAGCTTAACTGGCAGGCCTGCAGGAGCAGGAGTGTGGGAACGTGGAGAGGTATTGTTATTTACCCTGCTTAACCAGATTACAGATTCAGTGTGGACTAAGAGTGGGCACAGACTCTAAATTCATGCCATTAATTGCTAATTAACTGCTGATTGGACGTAGAATGAGACGGGCTGCTCAGTCTAATCAGACATTTTGCTTCTTTTAGCAACGTAAGATAATACGATAGCAAATCATGTTCAAAAGATCTACAAGCGAGATCTTTAATGTGTAGTCTTCCTTGCTGTTGGGGTAGAACAAGCAGTTACCCCACCTGGGGGATTTTGTAACAAAAGGCAGTGTTGTTTGCCAAATAAAAGAGAAACGATTGGACTTATTAAAATTATGTTGCTTATACAACTTGGGTTTCACAGGAACTGCACATCTGCAGTTCCAAGAGTACCAAGAAGAATGAGAGATGTACAATTTAGCACACGAGTCTAAAGAGCAGAGAAAGAGCCTATGGGTGTGTGTGTGTGTGTGTGTGTGTGTGTGTGTGTGTGTGTGTGTGTGTGTGTGTGTGTGTGTGTGTGTGTGTGTGTGTGTGTGTGTGTGTGTGTGTGTGTGTGTGTGTGTTAGGGGAGATGGAGAATTGTTGTTCCTAATGAATTATAATGAATTTGCTGGTAGATTACTCCGGGTAATGCCCATATCATTACAGCATTACGCTGATCGAGGCTTGCAGTGCAGGATTGTTGATATAGCTTTGTTTTTATTTTTTGTTTGTTTGTTGATAGGTAGGTGTGTGTGTGTGTGTGTGTGTGTGTGTGTGTGTGTGTGTGTGTGTGTGTGTGTGTGGTACATGTGTGGGTGTGTTGGTGAGAATCAGTTGTTTCAACCCCTGAGACTGTGAGTGAAGGGGAAATGAGGGTTAATTAAACATAAACAAAAGTAAATTCGCGGGCAGGTGGTCGACTGTGACACGAGGAAAGCCAATCACATACACCAGCAGCCCCCTAATCTACTCACACTCTCTTACAGTTTAACCAACACCACGTCTCACCCCATTTCCCCGTCTTCCAGACTAACGCAGACCCCTCCCTCATCAGCCCAGAAAGCCGGATTCACGGCTGTGAGAGCTTGCCACAGCTTTTTTACACAAGGTCAAAACTGTGAAATCTAGTGGTGGCCTGAGGAAACACGTAGGGCTGTGTTTGAGCTTGTGAGCCTGTGTTTGAGCTTGTGAGCCTGTGTTTGAGCTTGTGAGCCTGTGTTTGAGCTTGTGAGCCTGTGTCTGGACCAAGACAGTCCCGACCTCCACGCTGCTGCAATACAGACCGCTGAGCCACTGGAGGACAATATTGTCACATGTCCCACAAATACCCCATCATCCCTGCAGAAAATGAACAAGTGTGTGGAGAAAGTCTGAGCCAGAAAACAACAATCTCCACCCCTCTCCCTCTCGCTCTCCCCCCCCCCCCCCCCCATCTCCTTGACAAAAGCAGTGAAAATGCTAAATGCTTGACCATTCCACAAGCGTCCTCCTTCTGTTCAAAGTTGCTGGCTGCCCCTTTTGTCCAATTAATACCTTCATGTCTTTCAGTCCCCCCTCCACAGTCCCCCCCGCCTGTGGACACTTTATCCCAGCGGCCGTGCGTCCCTGTGAGCCCTGCCGGTCATTACACACCCCTGCCTCCACTCTGGTTCCCAAGATTAGGCAAATGAGAGCCTGAACACAGCTCTATAGACCCCCACACCACACACTCCTTTCAGAGCAGCGGCTCCTGCCGACTCAAAAACGGACAGGAACTAAATAAGCACTCTCCTCCTGCACCCCCATCCACTCACCAGCACACCCCTCCACCCAAGAGAGGGAAAAGAAATGTGAAAGTTTTGTTTTGGTAAAAGGTGGATGATTAGTGTTAAAACCAGTGCTCTCGACAGGGGTTTACCATTCCAGCTTCTATACAACAAGGCTTTGCCATAACAGCTACTATACGGAGTATAGTCTAAAAATGTAACATAATTTATAGTATAGTGTATAAAATGTAGTATAGTATATAGTATAATATTAAAAAGATCGAGAGTGCAAAATGGAAATATTGAAAATCAACCAAGTTTCCATGGATCAATCAAATACCAATCAGATCAGTCAAAAGAATATACAACAAATCCTCCACCGATTTGTCTACACAGTGGAAACCAGTCTTGCTGCAAGTTTAACAGGTTCATCCTGCAATTTAAGGTCAACGTCTGCCTGCGCTGCGCTGCACACACCGGGCTGCATATATCAGGGTAAAGGGCGCGTGTCTGACACAGCCAGACAACACGTGTGGAGGAGCAGGGCGGGGAGGTCGGTGAGGAGCTATGCCCTTGGCAAATCTGGAAAACCTTGGAAAACCTGGAAAATCCGGAAAATCTCAACTCAACCTGCAACTCTTCAGGTCTCAACAGCACACGAGTTTGCGTGTCTTACTTTTCTCCCTTTTATTTATTTACCTTCCACTAAAGGGCATTCCACACACGCTCATGGTAAAGTGCATTACAGGGTGCTCAGGAGAGTTCTCCCTGGGGTGTTTCCTCCTCATCTACACATGTGAGAGGGATTATTGTGGGGTGAGAACAGTCACATGCCTAAACAAGTAGTGCGTCTCCTCCACGCTCAGCTGCTGGGAATCAACCACTAGAAACCCAATTTGTTCTGTACTTCTTCATTCAAAGGTAGCTAACGGCAACACGGACGTTCACCGACACCGGAGACACAAAATCCACCTGAAACAGCTTGAGACAGAGAGAGAGAGAGAGAGAGAGAGAGAGAGAGAGAGAGAGAGAGAGAGAGAGAGAGAGAGAAACAGCAAGAGAGGGGGTTTCTTCAAAATGAGAGCGTGCAATGAAACATAACCAGCAGGCTGATAGCTGCATTTATGTGAGCGCTGGCCTAAGTCAGCAGCCCCCTTGTTTGCAGTGCTGTGGGGGCAGGTGTGTCGGCGTACACCGCGCTGGGGTGTAAATCACAGCTGGATCGCTGAACGTAAAGCTAATTGGAGAGCGACCGTCCAGAGCAGGAGGAAGAGGAGGAGGAGGGGGACGGAGGAGTGTGGGCCAGGCCCTGAGATTCTGGCAGGGTCGGCCCTGTTCATCACACCCAGCTGAACGCTGTTCTCATCTGGAAGCAGGCCAGCACTGCACTCTCATAAAGAAGCCGGACGTGAAGAGGGGACACCTCTGCTTTCTCTAATACACATAAATCCAGCTGATGGGGATAAAAACACTGCATTTGTGTGTGTAGACACCGCAAATTATGCCCGACGATGTCAAAAAATGTAAAATAATAGAGTGTTAGTGTGGCGTCTGGTGTGTAATTGCATTAAGGGTGATGTATCAGACTCAGGGTTATGCGCAGTGACAAGCTAAAGCAGCAGCACACATCTCATCATCATCACCATCATCATCACTACCACAATCAGGAAATAGTACATCTATATTTCATAGATGTTATTTGAATGCTCTTTCAGAGATGCGCTGATGTGTGTTTCTTCAGGACACACAGTGAGTGGTAGTGTTCAAGATCCCATAATAAACTCTTTTTGCAATTACAGCAGCAGTGGTCTCTCTCTCTCTCTCTCTCTCTCTCTCTCTCTCTCTCTCTCTCTCTCTCTCTCTCTCTCTCTCTCTCTCTCTCTCTCTCTCTCTCTCTCTCTCTCTCTCTCTCTCACACACACACACACACACACAAAGGCATTCCTGTAATGGGCACAGTTCTCACTCTTCCTAAAAGAAGAGTCATCATCGTGGCAAACACGATCCTTTCAGCAGCAGGTAGTTCACGCCACTGCTTGGCTCGGCCACCCTGCCTATTTTTATCCTGTGGTTATTACACACTGCTCCTGTCCACCGTAGCTCCTCTCCTAGATACCACCTCTGCCATCTTCCCTCACTCAGGCTGAAAGATGGCTTCCTAGTGTCCCTTCTGCTCAGGGTCTGGCCCTACAAACCCCTCAGAAAGCAGGATTACTGCGGCTCCAAGGACTCCCTCGCAGGCAGACGCAACGCTGTCTGCATGTGCCAGTGTGGGCTTGCCACATGATTCCAGCATTTTGTCATAATGCAAATCATGCAAACGATTGGCCAGCTGGAGTGCAGATTTAACAATGACTCTTTTTCTTACATTGAGATTAATTTATTTATTGGGAAAATGAATAAATAAATACAAAAAAGTCTGAAAACAAAAAGAATTTAAAACACTGAGGGCAGGTGAAAAGAGTGATTTTTTTCAGAATGAACTGTGGAAGTAAAGGAAAGGTGGCCTTCTTTCAATGAAAGAACCTACATAAGGTGAAGATACCCATCCACATTTGGTCTCCATAAAACTCAGAACGTGCTTTTCACACTTGTACTGACCACAAATCGATTGGTCACTTCTTGGCCTCACTTCAAACACCTCTGTGCCGTGCCAGTAATCCTTCAATTTACAGACTAATCCACCGCCGTACCTCTTCTTCACTTTCTTTCAGCAAATGAGATACTCTGCTCCGTTATCGGGAGAAAGAAAAGGTCTGATGCTGGTATAACGACTGTTGTGTAACGACACGACGATCAACTCCACCAACCACCACGTGGCAGGAGAAATGGACGTCAGCAAAAAAACATTTACTTCAACCGTTTCAAAGCACGTGACGATCTAAAATCAGTCCATCAACATGGACGGTCTGCTCACAGCACCCTAGCCTTCGTGGCAGCTATTTGAACACGCCGTGCATGTCGGCGAGGTCCATATTGCATATTGAAAACAGAATGAATTAAACAAGCCGGCCCTGTCCTCTTCGTGCGCTACGGAAGCCCTCATTTATTTTCCAATCCAAACCCGGAGCAGGAGGGATTCCTCAGTCGCGCTTTAACAATCAGCGGTAAAATGAGGTCGAGGTGTCACTAACCAGCACCGCCGTCTCTCTGCTCTGTTTATTCCAGTCTCAACTCCCCGTCTTGCAGGACGGAATTTGCAATTGGGTTTGACTAAACATGAGTATTGTGTATCTTTTTCCAAATCACTGATGATTGGGTGCTTATTTGATGTTGTACACACAGGGATCTACTCATCACTGGATGGGAGAGTCTAACATGGCGTCTGATTGAGGTCTCTTGTGAATATAAAGCCCATTGAAGCTGTGAGCTGCTGATGACAGCACAGCCCTGTGAAGACCAAAGAGACAGCGTGGGTTATTCTAGGCAACAGCCCACAATAACGTATGCTATACATTTTGCACCAGCGGTGAATTTAAAGTTGACCGTCAATGTTGCGAGACTAACAGCTCATCACGAACCTCCTGCCCTCCGCTGTCCTCCGCCCCTTATACAATCAAAAAACCGCCGCGTGTCGCATCCGTTTCATGAATAAATCGGTGAGTGGAGTCCGAGGTGCAGCCCGGGCCCGGACTCTGATGCCCTGCCAGGAGACACGGCCTCTGGCCGTCAGAACACAGGCAAGCCCGGCCCAGACATCAGAGAGAGAGAGAGTCATCCCTGCACAGGTCCCTGTCCTGGGCAGTCCGACATCCTGCATCTGCCAGGACCGTGCCACACCATTTTGTGCGGTCATCCACTGCTATCCAACATGGCTCACCTGCAATTCATGTATTGGACAATACAAAGTTTCTAGAATGTGCTGTGAGGCAAATCTCTAGCCAAGCAAAGTAAGAACTCAAAAGCTTCCCGGGCACCAGGAAACAATGGCATTTTGAAGCCAGCATGTTAAATGAAAGACAGGAATAAACACGCAGTGTTACGTTCAACAGTGGGGGGGATGAGAGGAGATTGGCATGTGACCCTCGAGCAGTAAGGCTGAACGCAGACTTGTGCTGGGCATACGCCCTAAAACATCCACACCAGAGGAAGTCGGGCACTGAAACAACTAGCACGGCACGTCTAATCCAGACTGGCCATATTACCCCAAGACCAGCTCCAGAGGAAACATCTCCAGGTTTCCAAGGTACAGAATGGCCTCAGAACAGCTCTTGGTCCCATATGGATTAATTTAATCTTGGTACCCAGTCTGTTTTTCCTTCTGTCATTATGTCACACTTCTGACAGTCCAGGTGCTCCCAGCCAACGGAAGCCATTTGCCAGCCTTCAGCACACAAATGGTGCACAATGATACCTGCCTTCTCAGGCAGCACAGTAGAAGATTAATGCTTATTACTCCAACAGAGACACAGGTGAACGAGTCTAGCAGATGTCCGAGACTTTTCGCCCTTTCCTTGGTTTCAGTCACTCCTCTCAATTAATGAGATGCTGATCATCAGTAATTCAAACAAACCCGATAGTCCTTTAGTGGACTACAGCAGAGCACATCTGGTTCCAATCAACTTGGATTACCTAATGCGGTCTTGAGCAAATCTATGAGACACTTTCCTCTGTGTTTGACGTACATCATGGAACATTAAGGAGAACTGTGCCGGAGAGAATCAGACACAGTCCTTACTCTACTCTTAATTAAAGCATCAGGAACGTTTGTGTACGAAGCCAATGCCCTGTACACATGCCTGTGTAATGCTTTGGTCTGATTGGTCTGCTACGGCTGTCTAAAAATGACTTGAGTAATGAGCATTTCAAATACACTGCTGACAGGAAAGAGCTGTTTGCCATATTCACACAAGACTCTGCTTTCCAAGAAAAATATTTGATTATTATCTGCAGAATGTCCCCTGACTCATAGAGTCTGAGTCCTGGATACACTCCGCTTCTCGTTACCTGGTACCACCGTTAACTCTCTCTCTCTCCCTCACTCTCTTCCTCACTCTCTCACTCACACCTTCACATGAAGGCAGAATGCTTAACTCTTCACACTCTTTGGGCTCTCTGGGTATTTCAGAACACCTGCATTGCTTTCTTAACTCACTCCCACTCTCTCTCTCAGGAAGTTCTGGCATTCAGTGGTTAGTCTCCGATCGGACGACTCAATCAGCCTACAAGGACAACACAGAAGTCTGTCAGTGACTATGCAGACACACGGTGGCTGTCTTGGCCCTGTACTTCACCATACTGAAATGAAACAATGATTAGGAGTTTATGTCAGCTTTAATTAGAAGCCGAATCATGAAAGAGCCACAGCCCTTTTGACACACAGCCTCCCTGTGGTCCCAGCCATTATACGTTTACTTAAGATTATGTTTAGAACTTGCTCAGAACTTGGCCAAGAATGGTGTGCATGCCATAGATGACAAGATTCTTTTTCTTCAAAACGTTTCTCTTTCCATCAGTCTGGTTCGTGTTAGTCTTCATTTAGCCACACATAAGCGGTCGTCCCAGGACTATACGGGCTTTCTGTGGGCTTTTTAACAAACTGTAACCTGGGCTTTCTCTTCTCGTGGCTTCCCCATGGTTTTTATCTTGTGGTAAACCCTGTGAGGCCACGGCACGTTCTTCTCTTTTGTGGTATCCTTGGACACTGATGGCTGAATGCTGGATCGTGTTCTCGATGACTGATGAATGTGACCAAAAATGTCCATCATGGCTGAAGGGCCACTACTGTGGTCTTCTGTGGTGTGCCTGGTTGTCCGCCATAATTACGCTCACTTGAGCTCATCTCTTAACAATGAACCAGAGTCCTGCAATAGTTGCTTAATATTCTTCCTGTGTGATGTATTTGTGTAAATGAATTATCTTTGAATTAAAACTTGTCCTCGCAATCCCCAAACCCCATCTGAACTACGAACTACAGACCAAACAACAAAGACTGTATGACTGTCCAGGGTCTCACTATGTGAGGACAGGCTGTCAGGGCAGGACATTCTGAATCTATGGTCTTCACTATACAGATGGTCCCCGCTGAAAATCATATTGGATCCTACTCACCCATGTAAACTCCTCCTGTTGACTCTAACTGTGCGAGGCACCATCGCCCTCGCCCACAGTTGGGAACCAACGACCATATCGCTCTCAACACACCGGGCCCAACACATCATGCATCTCTCGTGGTACGTTTAAAACGCCTGGTGCAAAAGAAAGTTGGTTCTGTATGCAAATTAATAAAAAATTAAGACACTTCCTAGGCGTGCAGGCCAGATAAAGCCACCACCTTTGATGGAGTTAAGCTATACAGAAACACCCTCCTTTTCATAAAATGCTAAATATCAAACTGAATGAGCATGCATGTTTCTCTCAGCAGCCTCTAGTCAAGGATGCTACAAAACATGAAAGGAATTTAAAATTGATCTTTGGGGGGGTTTTCCCCTTTCTTCAGATTTGCACTTTTTAAAAATCTGTTCCAGTTTTCTATAGTTATCAAACTGTGGAAACTATAGTTAATCCAAGAAAAGGTTAGCACTTCAAACATTAAAGACACTGCCCCAAAATTAATATGAAACCTAAACTCAAGAGCAGTTGGGGCAAACTTTATTCTTTTGCCAAAAGGCATCGGTTTAAAGTCTTAGGGAGGCTCCGATAAAAAAAAATTCTCAAAGGCTGTTAGCAGGAATTACACAAATGAAAACTCCTGTGAGCAGACGACACTCAATTTCTTTTCAAAGTGATGTGCAAAAAGAGAATTGCAAATGTATTGTAGAAAAACCAATAAACGTGAGCACTGTTTTCTAGACATTAATAAAGATGCCGGTAGCTTTTTTTCTTTCTCCTGTTGGATATTATGAATGTGCAGGGTGTCCTCATGAAATATTAATATCCTCCGCAGAAGATTTTCTTGGCTGATAAATCCATTGCCATCAGGACAGGACAGGGTAATGTCTGGGTCCCATTTTAAATAGATTGCAGGGCAAACGAGAACAAAGAACGTGAAATGGGGATGTATTGATTCTGTGTTTTCTGTGAGTTCAGAAGAGAATCGATGTAGAATAAGAAGTCGATGGTTGTGCATGCCCATCAGAACAACCCAGACAAGGGGACAGGCAACAGACAACAGCTAAACAGCCAAACACTTCACCTAAATGAACACTGACGCATTTATAGTATTCCTGACAGGGGGAGTTCTTTAGCAGACTGCAAATCATTAAAGACAATTTTGAATAAACCTTGTTCTTTTTATTATGAGCATTATTATTATTATTATTATTATTATTATTATTATTATTATTATTATTATTATGGTTTAAGAAAATCACGTCTTTTCATGCTTGCATGTAAATAGGCAAAACAGATCCTGGAGTGTTATGCAGAGGAAGGCATATTTCTTCAGCCTGAACTGTAACTATTTGTTAATGTGAAGCCTGTGATTTAGCATACCACTTTCCCCAAGCACTATAATCAGACAATAAATGGGACACTGAACGACAGTTTTTCATCAAGAACTACTTCATGGTAATTGTGGGTGTGCTGTTTCATATATCCACTATTCCAGAGGTGAGCATAAAAGACAGCAGAAACAATTTGTGTCTGATTGTGATGGCCAAAAACAACATTTCGACAAATCAACCCATAAAGTAAGTAAAGTAAGGCTTTATTTCATAATGAGGGTAAAAACTTGAAGAAAAAAAAAAACTTTGATTATATAGTCCAAAAAGTCATATGTCTCAGTACAACACCGGTCCGCCTCTCAAGGGCTCTGCTAGATTCACCAGTGTGAGCAGCGAGGAGGCAGAGAGAGAGAATCCTCTGGGCGGTTTTCTCCCGTTCAAGGATGCCACAGCATTATCACACATTATGTGGGCTCTATTGTTACTCTGAGCAGTAGAGAAACACTATTATGAGTATAGCAATTGAAATGTGTTGAATAATGCATGGCAAGTTAATTAATTCACAGGGCTCTTTGATCGAATGGTGCATGGTCTCACTGCAGCTACCAGAGGAGGTCTTCACCCCTGCATCGAAATCTCCCCAGCAGGGAGGCTCTCCTATCTCTCCTCGCCTCTGTTCTACCCATGCACAGGGGAAGGCAGAAATGCATGCTGGGACTGCCACACATTCAGGCAGGATTGTCATTCTCCACCTGTAATCCCTCCTTGATACACACACACACACACACACACACACACACATACATTTACTCCCACGCAGACACACATACGCATACGTGCACACACACAGTGTCAAGCTGAGGTCCCTGCCTGGACATAAGCAGGACAGGAGGAGAGATTTAGCATGCGCTACAAATCCCACCACCACCACCACCACCACCACCACCTTTCCGTCCTCCTCCTTTTCTCCTTTCTGCTCCAATGGCTGCCAGCACTGGCTCTGTGAAGGTGAAGAAACCACAACCATGTGCTCCCCACACTGGGCCTGCAGCTCTTCCAAGGGAAGACGTGTTCCACCGGGGGGCCAAATCATGCCGAACAGACGCACTCGCCAAATCTCCTAAATCACCCGCCACTGATGGAGTCTTAACACAAAACAGAGTGACAAGTAATACTTCATCCACCATTGATCTTTCCACCTCGGTCCGTTCCTGTTAATATTTCTCTCTTTGCGTGTGTCCAGCACAGCAGTGGGGGGGGGGGGGGGGGGGTAGAAAGCAGTTGGGCATGGCGAAAAGAGACCCTTCAGTCTCTGGCTTCCTCAGAGACGGGAGAGAGAGAGAGAGAGAGAGCGAGAGAGAGAGAGCGCAGGCTGGAGGGAGAGGGCTCGATTTCCAAAGAACAGAGAGTGGATAGAGGTCCAACAATGGGGTATAAGATGGCATTTGAGTACCTGTCTGTGAGTGTAGTGCTTGTGTTGTGGGAGGGGTCAGTGAGCAGTGCCCTCCAGCTCAAGTGAGGCGGTCCATGAGCTCCACTCTCCCCTCAGCTGCAGAGATTCTGAGGTGCCGTCTGGGAGGGGAAGAGAGGAGGAGCAGGAGGGAGGGGAGGGGAGGAGAGGAGGAGCAGGAGGGAGGGGAGGGGAAGAGAGGAGGAGGAGGAGGTGGAGGAGGAGGAGGAGGTGGAGGAGGAGGGGGGGGAGGGAAAGAGAGGAGGAGCAGGAGGGAGGGGAGGGGAAGGGAGGAGGAGGAGGTGGAGGAGGAGGAGGGGGTCTACACAGCAACCGAAACAGCCTACCAGAAACCCGACAGCTTAAAAGATGCTGCTGTTTCGCACCTGAAGCAATTTTTCTCTTTTCAAGCACGTCGCATTAAACTGACTGCCCTTCAGAGAGAAAACCGGGGTTGACTTTGCTATTTATAGCAGAAAACGACAAAGCACTTGAACGGGCTGATGGCTCACTCGCAAGCAGGCAGGAAAAGCTTCCCCATGATGCTGGGCGTCCTGAGGAATGTTCCATTAGCGCTTAAAATTTAAACAGCCAGAGACGAAAGAGGTTAAATGTGAAACTAATATAAGTCACAGAGGTGCTTTCCTCTCTACATTATTCAACCTCCACACCAACGGAGGCATAATTCATGACAACGCCATGCCAGAAACATACGCTTGACTTCAACAAGTGAAACAAACACCCTTTATAGGTGATACAATCCAACTGATTCTTAAACAGAAAAAAAACCTGACTTTCTTGCTGGCCATATACACACATTTTTTCTTTAGGATAAAGCTGCAGCTTAATGATCACATCAAGCAGTATTTTCTCCCCGAGTTAACCAGGTGTATCTGACACTGTTTATGTCCTTGTCTCTGGCCCCTCACAGTAGAATCACGCTTACGACAGGAACATCTCCAAACTCCGGCTGCTTTGTATTTAACAGCTTTCCACTTTTCATTGTGTAAAATGAAATCGTTTGAACTTCATGGGTGGTGCATGTAACCGATAGCAGCTTTGCAGCAATATCCTACATACCTTACTCACATAAAAGCCTGCATAATTACTCTGGATCGCGGTTCTCCGATGAACTTTGCTACAGACGCAAATAACAGACGATAAAAAGATGAACGCGTGGAAAGCGAGAAGCCTTGTTTGGATGGCTACCTGACAGGTGTGTTCTTAGATACGAGCCACGCATTTGAAATTTCAAGTGAACGTGACTTACAAACATGATGAAAGCCTTGGAATCAGCAGTGAAGTCTGAAAATACACAGATGATCCAAGACACCGCATAGCTAACCACAGTTAGGCTGGGTAATATAACCAATGTTTGAAAGATTTAACAGCTTAAAAAAAAAATCAATATGGAAAAGTCAATATGGCAGCACTGAGAGAACATAATGGCTGGACAAACGGGGAGAAGAGAGCTCTGGAACATGGGAGGGGCCGAGAGGGGCCGAGAGGAAGACGTGGAGGTTTAACAGTCCTCTCGCTGACATTAGTCTGTATTACAACACCCCTTCCCAGGCCCTTTACATACGCACAGTTACAGCAGCTGTATTTATCTGTAGAAAATGAAATGTTTTGACTGACGTTTCGTACGCTTTGCTCAAAATAAAATTAAAATCCACCGTCAAATATGAAAGGAATAAATAAATATGCATTTTGCTGCCGACGGCTTGTTTGGCTTTGTCAAACAAAGAAGAGTCGTTTCCATAAAGCTCCTCAAACATGCATCGCAGACTGTACGCACATTTCTTTGGCACCGATGACATTTTCACAGCCGGCCGAAGGAAGACAAACATCAAGGCAAGGAGCTTGTTGGACAATTTCTTTCTGTTTCAGCTAATCGCTACAGCTAATAAACAGACGGCAATGCTGTTTTTCACGGGCCCGCAAGAACCTCAGAGTGTCTCTCTGACATTGCTCACTTCATTTGTAGAATGGCTCTGAGGAAGGTTCTCATCCCGTCCCCGGTGCAGCCCTGACAGCACGCTGCCTCTCCTACTACAGTCTGGTTCTGTTGGGTAGTTCTGGTTCTGTTGGGTAGTTCTGGAAGAGGCATGTGGTGAAAATCCCTACATACAATAACTCCAATTATCAACAAACTATATACATATATACACTATATACACTACACAAAAAAGGTGGCGTGTCTAAAATATTTAAACATTTTATCTTGGATGGAAACATAGCTATTGCAGATATAAAAAGATCTCTGCCATATATAAAAAAAAACCTCAAATTGAGAGAGAATTGGCTGTCAGCAATGAAGGGAATATAAAACACAATACATGGAATCTGATAAATAAGCAGAGAAGGTACACGCAGCCAAAAAACAAAAGATGTTGTTTCTTTGCACCTTCTCAGATGTTTCATAGTATTATTTTGAAATAAAATTCATAGAGTTTAGGACTATTTATGGAAAAGTTATGAAATTACACCATGATATAAAATGACACTGAGGTGCTGAAATACGTCTTCAATATTTAAGGTCTCTTGAGAACAAATCTGGATATATCATATACCGCATTTTAGATTAAAATGATCACAGTGTCAGTTTGGATGCACTGCCAGACCCTAATCACCGTAAGCTGAAGCAGTTGTGCAAGTCTTAAGATTCCATGCAGGTGTGTGATGCTACAAGATCCCATGCACACTCATTGTGTAACAACATCGGTTTGGTTCAGTTTCACCGCTCCCTTGTTTAACCGCTGAAAAGCAGCTACAGAAACCTGACAGCTAGTCATCACACCAGGACTTCGGACAAACGCGACCTAAATGCGACGCCCTACGTTTCCGAACCAAACAAAGACTGCAGGTCTAAATCATGTGGCAGCACAGTAAAAGAAGGATATGCACTTACAGTAACATGACCTACAATGGCAGGGGGAGAGGACTATGAGGTTTAAGGATGAAGCATTTTCATTCTTTGGATAAAACAGAATACAAGACAACGCTAATCCTCACTGGAGGGTGATGACTAGCTTGAGGGAGAGTCTCATTTTCCTCTTCTCTCCTGCATAGACATTCATCCTCCACCTTCTTTCCTGAGTTTAAAAAGCATAAATCTATCTCCGGTGACTGGCACCCTCCCTCTTGTTTATCAGAAAGCTTTTAGAGGTTTCAGACTAATTTGCGCAAAGGGGGAAGGGGATTGGCCACAAAAAAGCACAATCAATATAAAAGTGGCGATAAATTGGCAGACTGCAGGAGGAATTGGCAGCTGCATGAGGTGTTTGATGCCCTTTTAAAATCTTTCAAAGGTTTGGACTCCATCAGCCAGACAGCCATCTTGGCAAGGTGGGATAAGTGTGAACGCGAGTGCTAAAATGTGTCAAATGTTATCAGCATGTTAATATAAAACAGGGGCGTCAACGTCTCCTCGCTGTCTGAGTGAACATGTGTCCTAAATCAGCATTTTCTAACTTTTTTAGGAATTGTCACCAGCCAAATGCAGCCCTAGAGAGACAAGAATGACAGGATTGTGAGTTTAATGCATGACTGTACACAGGACAAGGAACCTTTATGTTAACCCAGTCACCTAATCCAGCAGGTCATGTTCCTCAACCCAAAGGTGGCAGCTTTAGGTGGCATGGGGTTCAAAGGCTGACTAAGCCCTTGACCCTGTGTTCACACCTCCACTGCTAATCTGGCTCAGGGGCACTCGCTTCCGCAGACGCCACAGCAGAACGAATGTGCCTTCAAGGCCAGTTCTGCAGGTGTTCTACCAGCCAGCCACATTTTACACACAACAGCTTGGGCCATATGGTCCACACAAAGAACAACGCCACATTGGGCAGGAGGAGCACTGGGCTCATTTCTCTTCCAGGACAGCAGGGGGAGCTTGTTGTAATTTGTGGAGATGCATCAGTCAAAGGTGCCCAGGATCCAGAAACTCAGTAGACACAACTTAGGAATGTTTGCATTAAATAATAAAAAAAATAAATGATGCATGCTTTATCCAAATCCTTACATGGAAAAGAGGAACATGGTATAATCCCAGACATGTTTTCCCCATCAATTCTCACAGCAGCCTCTCTGACAGGGAACCCATCAAGGGAGCCATTCACTTACCACATGCACGCAATGTGTCCGCCACTTTTCACCACAATCCCAGAAAGAGTGAGAGTGAGTGAGAGAGAGAGGGAGAGAGAGAGAGAGAAAGAGAGAAACTCATACTGAGAGGAAACATATCTAGAGACAATCTGGCTGTAACGGAAGGAGATCGTCACCAGATGCTCAGAAGCATGTTGAGTTTGGAGAAGCTCTTAGTCATCTACAGTGCGGCCGCGACTGGTAACGCATCTAAAACATAAACTGTAGACATTTTCACCCCCCCAACCCCCTTGATGACCCAGTGTTTAACAATGACAGAAACCTCTGATGGACAGATATAGCACAATGATGCTCAGGCAAACGGAGACCGAAGAATCAGAGAAGAACTTGGCACAAGAAAAATAGTTTCAGCGAGAACGGGTCCGGGAAACAGAGCAGAAGCTTTTACGGAACCACGTCTCTTTTACAGAAGCCAATAAACGCCCTGTTCACTTAGCCGACAGTGTGCTAAGCACGTTCTCCCAATAAGGGAGAGCGGAGACGTCGTTGCTTTGAGCTCAGTGCCGAGAACAAAAGAGAAATCAGGTCATACGGTGGTGTAATTGATATGCGTGCCACTCCCCTGGGGAGCGCCGTTTCATAAACAGGGGAAATTGACTGGCTAGGACTGTTTATTTCCCTAGACTGATTAACCCTGCTATGCTTCTGATAGGAATGGCCGAAGTGGGAGAGATACAAGCAATGAAAGCTCACATAAAACCCACCAAGAGGAGATTCAATTTATAGATTATCCTAAACCTTTTCAGTCAGGCAGTGAAATCACCGCCTCCCGGTAAATTGGCGCGTACAGTCCCCTGCATCCACAGCCAGGCGGCCATTGTTGTGAATGTCATGCTGAAGGATCGTGGGTAGAGTTTTGAAATGGATCGGTTCCCTTAACTCAAACAGACACCAGCTTGTGCTGATTTTGGCAAAAAAAAAAAAAAAAAAAAATATATATATATATATATATATATATATATATATATATATATATATATATATTAATTTGGAAAAAAAAAAACAATTTGACATTCTGAGAGATCAGCGATGTTTAACGCACTGACCTGTACGGTGCTGCACACCCGTATCATTTAATGGGGCACGGTGGGCCTGGGTAGAGCTCCATAGAGCTCCAGAGTGTCCCAAGAGGCCCTACAGAGCTGCCAGCTGCCTTCAGCGGTGAACCCTAGGGACCGTAGGGACCGTAGGAACTGGGGTCTGAGGAGTGGGTGTGGGTGGAAGGTTTGGAGAAATATCCCCCCAGACTGCTACATTATGCTCCTGTTTCAGCAAGCTGCGTAACCTCTGTGCAGTACAGGCTACGGTGGTTCCAGTCCCCACCGTTGCTGAACACACCCCATGTGTGTGTGCGCATGTGTGATTGTGCGTGTGTTTGTCTACAGGTGTTCATGTACACGTTTCTCCATGTATAACTGTGTTTGAGTGTGTGCGTGCATACATGTGTGTGGTTGTGTGTGCATGTTTCTGTGGGTGTGATTCTGGACTCAGCAAGCAAGCACTAATGACCACTCATTACTCAGACTTCATAAAATCCTCCCAGTGCCTCGAGCTTCAGAGAGTTCACAGAGTTGATTACAGTTGTTGCTCTGAACTGCATTTTAACTGATAGGGCCAAGCACAAATAATCAGTTATTTAGCATTCTAGAGGTTTCTCTTTCTCAAATTTGCATTCTGCTGAACATACTTAAGCTCTATGAATAAATACATAATTATTAACTTACAATTCACAAATCACAAAACCATATCATGAGAGCAGTATTAAGGGACAATCCAAGAACATTCACAACATCAGGAAGGAACGTACAAGTATGGACAAGGGTGCGTCTGCCTTTTGGGGAAAGTACGATAAAGCCTCAAAAACTCCGCAGAACTACAGTGATTTACAGACCACCCCTTTCATCTAAACACCCTCGGATCTTACGAGCTTACCCCGACTCAGTCTGCCCTGAATATTCATAGCTCCACCCCAGGGCAGGCCCGACTAATCGAACCAGAGTCAATGAACCCTCAAGGAATAGAAAGATTTCTTCTCCAACAGTACTTCATTTTGCTCTCTACATATTCTGATCTCTTTTTCCTATTATTTTTTTAATTAGCATAAAGAATTAGAGCCATTGTTTTAGTAAATTAATATTAATCCGTATTCTTTAAAAGCATTCTAACTGCAGTCTGGACTACGATCAAATTCACCCCCAAAAAATGCGTAAGTTGATAAGTAAGCATGAATTTAAAGAATGAAAGAAATGTTTGCTTGATCTTTTGAAGATTCCTGGTGCTCCTCAGAGAACTGCCTCTCCATGTCGGAGCAGTCTGGCCACAGCCACAGTCACTTCATTATCTCTGTTAATTCCCCATGTGTCTAGCTAATGCAATTATATGCAAACAAATACCTGCCGCCGTGACACTTTTTCTTCCCTGCCACACTTTGTCTCTGAGTGAAAGGCACGTTTAATTAGCCTGCCTGGTTTACAAGATACAGTTTCCACCGTCTGAATATCCTACTGAGTTCCTTCCTGTTTGTAGGCCTATTACTGTCTTAAGACACACACACACACACACACACAACCACATTAAATCACGTATTAAATAAAGTTAAGTAAATTAAAAATAACAGCAAGGACAGGAAAGCAAAACTTAACTTGTGAAGATTTATTTTTTGCGACTATCCACACAGCATTAGCATCATGAAGATGATAGCATGTAAACCATGGATTAGCTAATAAGGTCAGGGGAAAGTTGTGAATAGCTGCATGTGTGCTATTCGTATGAAGACACGCACACACACACACACACACACACACACACACACACACACACACACACACACACACACACCTCCATTCCATCTCACATTGTGTTGCCAAAACAATCTCAGACTTGCAGGAAAATAAACACAGTGAAATATGAAGGCACCCACCAACAGGGGCCAACACAGAATGCAAATGCATAACACTGCACCACCAATCGATGCTTATGTAGTCACAGATCAATGGCAAAACCTTGAATAATTTAACCATAATTTGATTCGCTCGAATGCAGAGAGTGACTTAATTACAGATGTAAAGGCAAGTTCCTTTAAATTAGCCTCCTGACATGAGGTTCTAAATCAGAGCTCCTCCAGTACATCCAGTGGACGCACAAGAACAGGCCCCAGAGGAGGAGGGCCACATGTGGGAGGGGCCAAGTCAATTCCAAAATGCAGTATCGACCAATAACACATCAAGCTGAGTGGCTAGGTGTCAATCAGTGGATCCGCCCCCTCTGTATCAGAACAGAGGTGCTAGCGATGTTTCATTCCCACTTCCAGGAAGGAGGTAGGTCTGCAGAGACCCCGTAACCCGTCCAGCAACGAGGGGCTTCTTAACGAGCCGTTGCAGTGGAGAGACCGAGACGAAGGGCGTCCCCAGGGTGATGTTAGCACCACTACTGCTCGAAAGGCTAAGACAGCAGCTCTCAGCACCAGCTGAATGCACAGGTCAGGGAGGGTGTCCCCACAGAGAGTGTCCCCACGTTGAGTCATCAGATGAAGGCTTCAGTCGCTCAGGCGTCGGTATGTTCAGGATTTACTGTAGTGGTAAAAGTGCTACGAGTTGCCCTGCCCCTCCTTTATGGAGCATTATGGAAAGAAATCACCCTTTCGAGCATTGAACTGCAACAAGTGTCTTCTAACACTCTGCTGGCGGTCTGTCGAGAACTAATTGTTAAATTGTCATGTTTACTTTTACCCTGAAGGAGAACAGTGGAGAATAGACAAACATAATAGAAGATGTAAGCTGATCATGACACCAACACACCACGCTTGCTTTAAAAAAATAATAAAATGGGGTGATTCTGGATAATTCAATAATTATGTTTGATGGTGGACAAAAAGTCATGTAGTCCATTAAAATAATTTTTATATAAATATTTTGTGAGTGTATGAATACATATTCACTTCCATGGTGAAAATTTTCTATGGCATTTGAACGTATTTTTTATGCACCACTTCACTAGCACGGTTTCATTTATAGTCAGTGTTGAGCTTCATATACAACAATGACAAGGGTAATAAACACTTCTCAAATTTGGTGTAAAATCATACGTTTTTGTTTCCATTGTCCAAGTCTTCTGCTTGTGGAACAAACTGTTCCAGTTTGATTTTTGTTAGATTTCAGCAGTCTTGCCTACATCTCACTTTTGTTTTGTCGTGTGCAAGCAGTGGATGTACATCCTACAGAAAACCTGGCACGACAGCTCCGTATTCTGAACGACATGGCCCGGGGCAACTATAACAAAAACTGCCCCTGTCATCATCCCTGGGGAAGACACACACAGTACCCGTACAGCAGAGAAACTGCACCAGAGACAGAGATGCTGGTGTACCACTAGGTAGAAGAAAGCTCCCGGACATCACGCGGACTAACACGCCGGTCAGGCGTGTGAGACGGTGCTTTGTTAGGCAGATGAGGTCGTAATCAGGCTGCCCTTGGCCGTGAGAAAGGACAGAGCTATGGGAGACAACCACACTAATCCACTGGGCCAAGCCTCCAGCACACTTCTCAGGGTGTTTCTGGATGAGGGTCTCCAGAACTGGCATATATATTTTTAAAACTAATCTATGTTAAACAACTGTAAAAAAGTGGATAAGTGGCCCAGCTACCAGGAACCCTATATCAGGAGAGTTGAACTGATGTGACTGGACTCTTTTAATTAGCCCCAGAACGCAACAAGCCAAGTAAAACTTCATTAGCGAAACTGCTCCAAGTGCTACGCGCTGCCTGTACAGATCACAGCGTGAGGTCTATGTGTGGTAGCACACGTGAGGTGGTAGAAACGAATATGCCTCTCTCTCAAGGACTCACGGTTTGGGACCGAGAAACCTGAACAGGGTACAATTCACGCCTGTCTTTAAAAATCGCCATCTGAGCCATGGCCGTCTCGTGTGAGTTTTCGTGATCTGTCCTTGGAAAATGCAGCAGGCAGGCATTACATTATATAAACAAGCAATGAATATTACCAACATACATATGCATGGCTTAGCCCTTCACTTATGAGTTTGGCTCCGTTTCATTTGGAACGTGTTTCAGAGTGCTGTGAATACAAGGAGGTATTTCACTTTGCATCTGGTCACTGCTAACACACATCATTCAAACCAAAAAAAATAGGCCAACGAAAAAACAGGAAAAAAAATAAACAGTTACAAAAATACGATTTTAAATGTTACGTGGAATTAAATAGGTCACGTAAACCTTAACGCTCGTGTTACTGCCAAGCACGATTTCAATGTTCCCCTAGACATAATTAAGTTCAGAGCGTCGACAAGTTACTTTCTGCAGACTGAAACGATTATAAGCTCAAGGTGAAACAAGACAGCCATCATTTAACCTTTTTAGGAAAAAAATATCACCTCAAACCCACAAGGCCCACAGCTCCACCTTCCACAGACCTTTAGTTGAAAAAG
Organism: Brachyhypopomus gauderio; assembly: GCF_052324685.1. Lineage (NCBI taxonomy): Eukaryota > Metazoa > Chordata > Actinopteri > Gymnotiformes > Hypopomidae > Brachyhypopomus > Brachyhypopomus gauderio. The sequence goes on along the minus strand of NC_135211.1, from coordinate 28,476,753 downwards.
AAATCTGTAACTTATAGACGTCCGTCATTCTTATTTCCAAGAGTCTGCAGTCTAATACAGCGGGAGTTTATGGAGACTTTTCTCTCATTCCAGGGAGGAAGGGAAATGCCTTTCACCTTAAGCGCTTTTTTCAGTGATGTCAAATGAAAAGTGTACATCATCTCTCCCAAATGCTTTGTGTCATAAACGTTTATCTGTCACCGATGCTTTCCTGTTCGGCCTGCTGTGGAAGTGATCCATTTTGAGGATCAAAATCCGGACTAACCGAGAATTAACCGAACTTTGCTTTCTAATTTATCTTCCCCACGCTGAACAGCTACTGCGTTGGCATGAAGACTAAGAGTGCCATGTGAAAGCAATCACTGTTCCTCACACTACAAAGCAGTGCCTGCTAACATCATCAGGCCATCAAACCCCATCCACACAATAGACCGGTCCCAACGTCATCCAGGCCAAAACTCTCTGTCAGCACCTGGAGCTAGTGCAGTTTTGCTGTGGAAACAGAACGCAACGGTGGATTCTAAAAGGGCCTGGAGACCCAGCTCGGTTGGACGGCATGAAATGATTTTAGGAGAAACTCCATTTGAAAGGGCCTTGCTGCTCTCCTAAAGGAGAAAGCTGCTTCTGATGGTGCCACTGGTAAAACATCAGTGCAGACAGGAGGCAACTTGCCCACAAGTCAAATAATAACCCTTTGAGCACACTTCTGACATGCACTCCCATGCAATTACAGCAAATCTGAAGTTTTTTTTTCACTTGCACATCAAAACTGAACGCAAACTACCATTCAGGGACCGGCGTTGTGTTTTAGCAAACAGCACATGTTTATGGAAGCGATGCGTTTGTGATTCATAAAAAGACTTTGAAGAGAGATCGATTACGGTGGTCTCAGCAGGGTTAGTGGAGGGGGGCTCCCCCCTCTGCACAGCTCGGTGTGGAGGGCAGGAATGTGGCAGGGGGTGTATCTCATCCACCCTGTGCGCTGGAATCTCCCTTTACGTTCTCACTCTCAGAACGCGGCGGGTAAAACGTCTGGACATGACCGATGTAGCCTTCTATTATACTCAAAGATAACGTTTCATTGTAAAATAATCGCAGGTTATGTTACGTGTGGTGTAGCGGGTAGTGAGAATGTGAGTGGATATAGTGGTAATAAGAAGAGTTATATAGTTCTTGCTATCCATTTCATAATGATCTTGTGGATTAGTAAAGCTGTATCAAAAAAACAGCTTCCTTCAACTCTGGACTCTGTCAGCTCTGTGGGGTTATTCAAGATGAATTTTTTGTTTTTTTGTATACACATGCATGTAACAGAATGACATTATAAAACTAAAACACTGGACTGAGCCACCTGAAAGACACACAGCATTTACAGCACCCCCTACTGGGTATACACACACACACACACACACACACACACACACACACACACACACACACACCCACACACACACACACTATGTAACGAAAGAGTCCTACAATGTCCACAAAATAAGCAACAGCAGGGCAAAAGGTTGTTTATTTTAAGTGATATTGTCAAGAACAGCGGTTACGTGTTTTCAAAGATTTCACAATTGAAAATTCTCAGACTATTGTGAAATTTTTTTAGAATAAATGGTATTCTATGATCTAATTTCAAAAATGTAGAATTCAGAGCTGCAGGGGTGGTATGGTAATATTAATAAAACAAATGATTTGATGTAAAAACAGCACACCGCTGTCCTTCCACAATCGTAAATTGACTGCTCGGTCAGGCCATTCTATGTGCTCAGTCAGGCCAGTCAACAAAAACTGCAGTGAAACCTGACGGCAGCTCACCAGAGAAACAACTGGTACCAGCACTAATTGAAATTTTGCATGCAGAGTGACAATGGAAGGACGGCGGGCAGCATGGATTAGGTGCCGGGTGGGAACGGAGCCTTGATGAAACCTACTGAGGAGGCGGGGGGGATTCAGGGTGGGGTGTTGGGGTGGGGGGGGGGGGGGTGTTGGGGGGGGTAGAGGTGGGGTGTTGGGGGGTCAGACAATCGGCCCGCATCTGCTCAGCTGCCTGATGGACAAAAACACCACACCACGAGTCTCCACTCATTTTACCTTTACCTAATCCTGTTTCAGATCCCCCTCAACACACACACACACACACACACACACACACACACACACACACCCACCCAACCCTAATGCCCTGGCTTTTGTTATCCTTCCAAAAAAAACGAATGCAGTGTGTAGGCTTAGAATTCAGCAGCCTACACTCTGTGTACAGTTGGAAGCAGACTGCCTGCATTTACATTTGAAAGCAGATTATTCAAACTTGGCAGGCATTTTAGGACGGAAGTGTTGATATCTGGCCGAAAACAGCTAGCAACAGTTATCAAACAATAGCTTTAATCACTACAGCCTCAGTATGTGTTCTTCAGACTGCTATGGCAATAGATCACAAAAGCTTTGCTGAACAGTGCCTTCTCACAACAGCACGCTAAAACACATAAACGGGGACTTATGGGTTTTTACGGTGTTTAGGATTCAGTGTAATCTAAAGGCTGTCACTTAGATGTTGTTAAATACAACTGCTAATTATGATCTGTTTACATTAATAGCCTTACCCAGTTTAAGACTATTATTACAATGAGCTAGAATTACCCCAGTCTTTAAAAACACATAAAAGGTCACGAATGACAAGAGATATACAAGCTATTCACTACAGTCAACAGCATTTCTGAAAAAAAGATTGCCGTGGTCCGACACCACTGCATGCCTGTGCGCTTTTGTTGACATTTTATGACATCGGGTCTCCAGACATTTCAAATCACCCACATGGCCATGATTCATTTACAGTCAGTTGTGTAGCACTGATACAATTACTTTGGAGACAAGATCAGTAAACATCATAAAGTGTGCTCAAACTCAAACGAAATGCAAGGAATCTTATGCATGGAAGTGTGCAACTCAGATGGAACAGGGGAGTGCATAGAGCCAAACCAGACTGTGTACGCCTGCTGTCTTACCTATAAAAATAACTATGTGCCAATGCTTTATGAAGGAAATACCAAAATTGCATAAAAATATCTTAGACCATGATGATTTCTAGACGTTTTTGAGGTATATTCCAGACCCATACTGATGTACCAATCTTTTTTAAACCATGTGGAAATATGTGAAACCAGAAACCCTCATTAAAAAGCAATATAACGTGCCAAACCTGACTACCAAGAGACAAATCACTTAGATTTAGAGAAATACAATATTTCTAATGGCCTTAATTGAGATGTAACCTTGTCACATGTAATGAAAAGTTATGGAGAGGGTACTGCACACATCTGTATCACTTCCCTTTCTTTCCAGTATAAATGTTGCAAATGTAATTGTATACCATTGTCCTTGATCCTATAATTTACTAACATGCTCTGCTATTTATTGTACTTAGACAATTATAATGTTTCATGTACTTAGGCAAATATAAGAAATCAACAGATTTTTACGCATTGTAATTATTTGTTCTCCATTTTGGAAATTCATCTGTTGAAGCATCAGGAACAAATTTCACGCAGTACCGAGTTCAGGGCAGAGCGTTTGGACGTGAGAGACAGAGGAAAACTTCAGCGTCACCGAGACGACCGCCATTCTACAGCACACATCCAATAGCTCGCCTATTGGTCAAAAGCTGTCTGCCTTATCTCTCTGTGCAGCCCTTAAATGGAGGCATGGTCTAAAATGAGGCTGGGGTGACCTAGTGCCGTGCCTTCACACTACTCGCAACGAAGAGGAGCTCCACAGGCAAGCCCTGCACGGGCAGACACATCCAGCCCATAATAAGCAGCGAACCCATCCTGCGACTCAGAGAATCAGTCTGTCCGTACATACAAAACGACATCAAACACACTGCAAATGTCCTAACGGCACAGTGGCCATTTGATGAGGGCCACAGTTAGGCTGAAACACTGACCCTTTCATTAATGTCTTACCCATTCTGAGTTTATGTTAAGTGATATAGCTTTGCTTTAATTACTTTAAACTGTGATATTTAAACTGATCATAATTACTGTATCTTTTTTTAAAGTGATTCTGACCTTATTTTCACCTCTTAAATTTACATATGGTAATCCAATGCTTCAAAGTCATTGGTCAAAGTGCTAGGATGACAGACAGAAGACAAAAATCACTGCCAGTATGATGAATTCACCAATATAGAAACAAAAATCACTGCCAGTATGATGAATTCACCAATACAGAAACAAAAATCACTGCCAGTATGATGAATTCACCAATATAGAAACAAAGATTGCATGTTAACTACAGAATTGCTTCATATTCCATTGCAAATAGTATGCAAAATTAATTCCGAAAAACAACCTTTCAAAATATAACTGTATAACATTATTGTAATACTTAGATACATCTTCATAAAATATAACAAGGTGACATTCAGAGGAAATGTGATGCATGTTATGTTAGCAATAAGACTGCTGTAATACATAGATTTTGAATTCAAAATTAATCAGTATAAATTCAAGTGCAAAAAAATAATAATACATCTTGCATGCACTAATACAACACTAATAGTTTTTACACGATTGTTGCAGAATTTTATGAGGTCTTAGAGGGCAAAGGACATAAAGATGATCATGTCTTTTACAAGGGTCCGACAACAGCAACAGAAAAGACGGGGGTGTTCTCAGCACGCGGCTGTTTCAGCAGGGCCTCAAAGGGCCTTCCGACGACCGCGGTGTACGAACGGAAATAAAATGAGACTTTGACCTCGAGTGGCACCTTCCACGTGTTCACCGTTATTAAATGTCTTTATTTTAAAAAATAAATAACTCACCACTGCATCAATTATGTAAATAAGCAGCAAGCTGTAAATGTACAGGCAATAATACAGCACTGATTCAGGTTTGTTTGTTTGCTTGTTTTTTATTTAAAAAAAAACAAATCTTATTACCACTGTTACACATGCCAGCATGATAATTATCCATTTACATTTAAATTCCTGAAAAAGGTCTTTCAAGAGTTGGCTCAAGAGTGTCTTTCTTTGAGACAAAACGCCATGACCTCTTTCCAAATAATCAACTTCTACTTAGACGTACTTGAGGCGTTTGAAACCCAAAGTCAAGTATAAACAGTGGTGCGGTGGAAACTTTGCTGTACTCGCTTTGCGAGAAATGTCGCAGTAAAGATGCGCTCCGGCACTCTGGCCCGGTCCTGTACGTGGAGAAGCCGAAGGGGTCATCTTCCGTCCGCAGTCAGGAGTGTAGCACTGTGTGTTGCATAGATATGAGTCATAATGCACTACAGTTTTGTTGTCTCTTTAAAAGGAAATCTACACGCAGGGCCTCAGGGGGATTTCATATGATCACAAAACACGAATATAAATAAAACTATTCATTGATAAACTCATCTTTATTCTTCTCAAAATTGATTTTTCCCAATGTAGACTACTTTTTGAAATACCATTTTTATGCGCATTCTCCAAAGTACTTTTATTCCACAAAATAACACTGCGAATCACCAAATGCGTCCCACTCTAATTTTTAATTATATTTTTTGCTTAAACGATATGGTATCACGTGTAACAGACCACGGTCTACAATAGCCACTAGTTATGGTACTGGACACGGGGGAGCTTTTCTACCTGCATGTCTAGATTCTGTCTGCCAACAACCAGGAAACGCAAATCCCGACTGGGCCAAAGGCACTGAACTCGTTTGCGTGCCCGTCCTCCGGCCACAGTGGGACCGCTGACTAATGTGAGGACCCGCTCATTGTCCAACAGAACATGCTGAGCCCAGCATCCCCGCTCCCGTGATTCTCACACTGACACTAGGAATAGTCAGGAATACCAATTCATACCTTTAAAAAGCTTTCATTTCTACACAAGCGACACCACCGTTTCCTAGCGAACCTATATGAGGAGACCGGTTGAAGGAGAACCACGGAGCTGTAAATACAGCGAGCGCACAACCTCAATAAAGTGGAGGGTGCGTTTCACATGTAGCACCTCACGTAGACCAGACTGGTGAGTCCCAATCAAAACAGCCTACCTAAAAAGATGTAACGATGTTTGTCAAAGGTATGGTTTAAACTATTTATTCTTGTTCAGTCATCTTATTAATTCCTATAATTCGGTATTTATTTACACATTGCTTTGGTAAATATTTCGGAAACGATATTCAAAACCTAACGTGCCACAACCACCAACTCTCACTCTCGGCAAGATGCTGTTGTTCATAAAACCAAGGAAACAAATGGCTTACCTTCAATAGCCAGTGCTGAAGGTAGTATCCATAAAATCCATAGGATATCCATTCTTGGTTTTCAGGGCGAAAATATAAGAAGTCCAGACATTCAAATAAAACGAGCCCTGAAAGCCATTGACAGCAGACGCTGGCGCGGAGCGGTAGTCTTGCACGTTCTGCTGGGTGAATGCGATGCCATACACACAGAACTAAAATCCCAACCAAGTTTGGACCAAACCAAATTGAGCAGACAAGGGGGCCCGCTGTAACGTAAGATTAATCGCTCACAATATTACTAAAATATATAGCGGTGTCCAAAATCGGTAAATAAATATTGTATTTTCCATGATGGCTCTATTTATAAGAAGCTAGCGAGTGCGTTTTCCATTCTTGTGGCTATAAAAGTGTGACACAAACCTACCCCGCGCCGAAATCTCGTTTTCCCCTTCTGTCAATCAAGAGAGGAGAGTTAATGTTTGGCTTTATATTTGGATGGTCGTTAAAATGTTTAAATATTATGGAAAGCTTGGGATTGAGAGTGGATGGTCGTGGTGCTTGTTTGGATAAACAGTGGGCGTTGTTTTTGTGTTTTGAGAATCCTGTGTCCTCAGGTAAGGTGACTTACTGCGATCACGAGAGATAGCTTGACCGCGGTGTAAAACTTAGTAACACTGTATCATACTTCAGATTTTCTTTCATTTGTCCAGCAGGTGATGGATTTTTTTGGCTTAACTGTGCAAAAACGCATTATTTTTCTATTTTCTGAATAAGAATAATCATTTGTGTGAAATATTTCACTGTCAGCAGAAAAACTGGTCAGATAAAAAGACGGGGTCCATTAAGCCATATTTGAATATAACGACACGGTCATAAGCAAATAACACACGACGTCGCTTACAACCTACTGATGATATGGTTAGAATTGGGGGTGGGGAAGGAAAAATGATATATTTATGTTCTCGCCAGTCTATAACTGCAGGGGAAGAGGTGGTGGGAAAGCTGTATACAGAACTTGACATCAGTAGTTAAACGACTTCTGAACACTGCTTTTCACCTTTAAAGTAATGTAGCTTACAGCGTCGAGGTTTGTGTTTCTCTGTCACAATGACCCCAGTTCCTTACAGTAATAAAAAAAAGAGGAAACATCGTCTCTCTTCTGGTATCCAGCTTGTGATATAAAGATAAAGAGAAAGGCATTTTCTGAAATGGTTAAAGACCATAATTCATACCCTCCTTTGTGCCACTGGGGTGCTTGAAAAAAACGATGCAGTCTCGTGATGAAAGAAGCATGTTATTTTCCAAATCACCTATTCCAAAGAAAACATTTCTTGGCAAGAGGTGCAGGTTGTCTTTGTTCTGTTATTATAATATATACTGAGTAACTGACCTTATGCGTCTGCTCTACCGTTCTCCACATCATTTAGCTTCACCCAAGATAATGTAAAATGAAACAATTTGAAACAGAAAGGGTTGCATTATCATTTGCAGAGAAAAACGCAAATATAATAATAATCTGGGTGTCAGCGTTCAGTTCTCGGGGGTAATACATTTACAGGGGCAGCTCCCAAGCATCATGCAATGGATACCTGGTCCCAGGTGACTGTAACGGGAATCGTACCACACATGGCTTGTGTTTAACATTATGCACTTTCAGTCGTGAAACAGACTTTCCTGCTTAGACAAAAGTACGTGAATAAGTGTCTTGTGGAATTTTGGTGAATACGTTCCACATGGTATCAAAACAAAGCCACTTGTTACCTCTGCCAACACGTCGGCCCTAAGTGGGCCTGCGCTGAATGTGGTCCTTGTTTTCTCTCAGTGCCTTTCACAGCTGAATTTCCAGGTAGTTGTAGCAGCACATCTTCCCTCGTCTTCCCTGTTATTTGGCTGTGTTTTGTCATTTTGAAAGGAAGCGTCGAGAGCCACCCAGTGATTATGGGGGATTCTTTCTGGGCTTGCATGATGGCGGTTAACGTTAAACTGAAAGGCACTATCGCTGCAGCTATTTTCATGAATAAATGCTGCTTTCAAATGAGTAAAACTTCATACTGGAAAAAAAATGTTAAAACATTTCAAAAGGTCACGTTAATATTCTTCTTAACGTGGTCTTTTGAAATGTTAGGATTACCAGAGTGTTTTTCAAAAACAGGATTGCTCCAAAATCAGAAAGACACTCCCAGCTCTGTGAAATCTTTTTCGTGAGATGGATTTACTCTGAAATAAGACTGTGACCTGAGAGTAAGCCTTACTTAATCACCTCCATTCGCTCAAAAGTAGCTTGCTGAGCTCTGAGTTGGCGTATTAAAACACATATTGCGAGCAGAAGTGGCACTGTCTTTCAGCTCAGGTCTCTGGGATTTGTGTTTTCAACAGCGAGGATAATGGAGGAAGCAATGAAAGAGAAATTGCCCGGGAAATGCTGCTAGTAGAATACTCAGGGAGAAACAGTTGACGTTGTCATTCACGCTTGATGAGAATACAACAACTGAATTTATGCTCCATTGTGTCTCTAGCTGCAAACACAACTGTGGAATTTCCGCGAAGGTTTACAGACCCGTTTTGCAGTGTCAGTCAAGTTCAAGGTGTAATTGAAACTGCACTTAATGTGAATTTAGATTGTGGCAGTAGAGAGACGATGGGTCTTCAGCTGAAGGAGAGCAGTCTCTGAGCTGCACTTTTTCAGCGTGTCAACTAAAGTGTCTTTATAATGTAATCCGTCAAGGTCGTAGGAGACTCGTATGTAAAAAGCTGAGACAGAATTCACTTCGGTAGCTGATTTTACTTCTGCCTGTCTAGCGACTTGGCCAAGTAGATTTAGATGATTATACTATATCAGACATTGCTCTGTTAGCTATCTGTTAAACCATCAGAGACCCATGGGCGATGGTCAGATTAACTTATTGTAGCCCACAATATTGAAACTGGAATCTATATTTTGTTAGTTCATGCTCCCTTGGAGCAAAACTGTTATTGTAACATAAAGAACTGCCAGTATTTTACACAAAAAATACCAACCAGTCTGAAAAAGGAATATCAAAGGAGATACAGCTAGACTAACCATCTGAGATTAGGGTTGAACGTTTGCACTCATGTCTGCTGGAGTATCGGGTTAAAAAAATGTTTTAAATAATTTTTATTATTTCCCGTATGGAAAAGAATGTGTATGGAGAATTGATACCAGTATGTAGTGGTGCTGTAGATCAAAGGGGAAAACCCGCCGCATATAAAACTCTTGGGTGAAGTGTCATAATCTTTTGTTTTTCAGGCCCTTATTTTAACTTATGCAACAATTATGATGCTATTCATTAAGTTTTAAAATGCCCACTTTTTTACCTTGACATTTTCAGGGCTAATTCTGCAGTTTTCAATTGTTGGCACGTTTATAATATAAATACCTTTTTCAATGTCCCTGTGGCTTTGTTGAGATTTCAGGCTCCATGGTTACTTAATGAATAAACATGCTGGATATTTAGGCCTGTCCACACAATGGCTGCATCACTAACTTCAATTAAAAACACAGAGGTTTGAAATAAAATCATTTGTTAGAATTACCAAACCTCAGTGCTATTTACATAAATAATGTTCATTTTGTACATTATTGGGCATTTTCACATATTTTATTTCTCACTATTATGACTGTTTTTGACTACCACGTTTTAGAAACAAAACATAGAACTCCTAAGAGGGAGATACAAGCATGGGTGTGTAAAACTGGAACATGGCCTGCTAAAAATATAATTGATTTTACATTACCTTTTGAGTTTTTTTCCACAAACTGGTTCTTAATGGGAAAAAAATAATAGAAGATGTATAATTCAGGTGGATAAATGAACCACTACTGAATGGCATTCAGAACTAAACTGAGACTTCAGACCAGCAGTTTGTTTAGTAATGTCTACCGTGATTGGACTACGGAGGAACTGCTAACTCACAGCTGGCATGCAGTCATTAAAAGGCACTATCCCAGATAAATGAATATGCTCTTTTATCTCAAACATTGCACACTTCAAAGAGAAGAATATGGAAAAGTAAATACTAATGTTATTGCTCCTGGTGTTATTGATTCTCAAAGGTACAGTTGTTATTACTGGAAGCAGTTAAGATATTTCTTTCCCAGATATCTGCTGGGTTTTTTTTTTTTTTAACTAATGCATGATGTAAACCGAGATTGTCGTTTTTATTTTGGTATTTACAAATCCTGACATGTTTAATTATGTGAGTGTGCCTACCTATTACAACTTATATATACTTTTTTACTAATTACTTTTTACTTTTATACTAATACAACTTATACTTTTCTCAAAGCACTCAACATTCAGTCAGTGCCTTAAAACTTAAACTCTGCTCAAGTGCTCATTCCAACAAGTCTAATTAATTTAATGAATCAACTTAACAAATTTCAGGACTCAGTCAGTGACATATAAACAGTACATGATTAAGGGTCAAGAGATCCACGATGAACACTTTGCTACCATTGGCTAAGCTTACAGCCAAACTGCATCAACAGCGCCCCCTACAGGAAGTGAATCCTCATTTCCCCTCTCACTATAGCTCTGCCTTTTGCTTTATATGTCCAAATCAAATCAAATGTATTTCTCCACAGGAAATAAAACCTTTTAATAAAATGTTTAGGAACGTTATCTTACAGTTGCTGCTATAATGCATTGGCTTTCAGTGGGAATTAACACGCGTCATTTATTGCCTGTCTGCCTTTCTCTTAAACCTGTAATCGCCACGTTTATTGCACACTTTCAAACAAAGAGCCACTAAAGATGAAACCGCTTAAAGTTGACCTTCCTCCTCTCACGAAGCACTCAAGATGTCTACAGCCCTTATCTGTGTTTAGACAGGGTTTGCTACCCAAGACCTTCAGGAGAGCAGGCACTGAAGTGGGGTGCTGTGCTGTGTGTGTGAGTGTGTGTGAGAGAGAGAGAGAGAGAGAGAGAAAGAGAGAGATCCCTGACCTCTGTAGAAGATGTGGGTTAAGCTCTGAGGTACCACACCCTTAGGAGTCTGAGATAAGCGTGAAGGGTTTTAGGCAGACACATTCAGTACTTCAGTACAGACATGAAACTGACTACGGGAATCCTGTGTGAAATCCTGTGTCTTTACACAAATCTTTCATTTAACTCAAATGTGTTTGAGCACTGGTGTTCAAAGATTGCTCTTTAGTTTTAATAGCCATCAAGTGATGCATGATTCTACTGGCTAACTTTAAACTCCCATTAGCTCAGTATTTGTTTGAATTTGCATTAAAGAAATTCTTCATCACGTTGTTTAGTTTTGCATGAAAACTTGTGTTAAATTGATATTTTCCCAAATTATTAATTTAATTGTTTTCTAAACAAATGTAGTGATTAGCAAGCTGCAAAAATGATTGGAAAATAAGTAAATATATGCTGAAAGCAATTACACTCTTTGTTGTGTGAACACAGGCTCAGAAATCAGAAATTCTGTGAGCCACTGTTTCCACATCGCTTGAAGCTCATCCTGGTCCATACTGGTCCATCCTGATCCATACTGGTCCATCCCCATGGAGGACTGTGGTTTGTACCAGTTCAGCTTACTCACCGTCATCATCCTCTTAGTGCTTCAGTGACTGTCTGCCAAAATATGAAGTTAGCCATTAGTCTGCAGAACATTAATCACAAAACCAGAAGCCCTGACCACCTCTAATTAATCTAAAGTACTGTACACATATTACTAATAGCAGAAGTTTAGTTTTAACATTTTTAACAAGTTTAGTTTTAGAAGTTTAGTAAGAAAGAGTGTGATGAGAGGGAGAAGGAACTTTGTGTGAGAAGTCTGCCGGTCATCTCCATGAAGGTCCTCGGCTCCCTGCTCTGACTCAGTTTCTTTGGGAAATGAAATTGGTCCACAGTAGAAATGTTTCCAATCAAGTCTAGCTCAGCATATCACTCAGAGTCCCTCTGTCTTTGGAGCTTTATGGTGGGGACAGGTTTGCATTAAATGGTCCCTGAGACCCAGGATCCAGGACACAGGTTTTATTGCCCAAAATAAATCCAAATCTGTTTCTCCAAAACAGGGTCCTGCCGTTAAAATGACTTAAATGGTGGTTGTAGAGAAACACAAACGCTGCCCTCAAACGTCTGTGATCAATCACCAGCTCTTGGTCCGGCCTGCGTAAACCCCCAAAACTGACCACATCACAAGTGATGCAGACGTCCTCGCATAAATCGACGACTTCTCCATCAAGCCCTGTGGAGCGGGTGGAGCCAGGGCTACTGTAGCGTTCTTCAGGTGCAGCACAGAGAGGGTGGCTTTCATTAGGACTGGGAAACACAAGATCTTTGTCCACAACATTATTCACGTTCCAAATGCAGATTAGACGAGATTACCTTTCAGATCTCCTGTGGGTTGTGTCGGACTCCTCATAGCCCTCTATAGTCCCTGATCCTGGTTTCATCAGTGTGCACCTGTGTACCTCAGAGTGGGAACTGTAATCCCACTGAACTGTAATTCAAGCTTTAATCTGTGTTCCTTTGGGGGAACAATCATCTCGCAAATCTCTTCTTATTTTGTAACCAATAAATATTTTGTGCTTTTCTACTGTGCTACTATTGTTGAAATGCATTTTACGTCCCACTGACACATTCAGCAGGTTACATTTCTGAAAGATGTTTATGTTCATTATGGTTAGACATGATATTATCAAGAAAATCAATTCATGTTTTGAAGGGCTTTGGATTTCCGGCAATATTAACAGTAATAGTGAGGTAAATAGCCTTGCTAAAACACATGGCCCCTGCTCATAATTCTTCAAAGACAACATGTCTTTGGTTACTCTCCCCTGGTGGCACCATATGGAGGTATAAAGCAGGACTGGGAGGGGGTGGGGGGTAATAGAACTGCCCCCTGTGATCGCAGACGTTTCAGTGGTCTAACTTGAGGCAGTTGATGGTCTTTAGCCATCCATTCAAGGTCCTAGCCAAATACGGTACAATGTGAAAATCCACTACGTTCCAGCGTGGCGGAGTGATCTTTTGGGGGGGGGGGGGGGGGGGGCTGGGTTGCCTGTGACGCCGTGGTGAGTCAGCCGAGAGTGAGCATTCGTGCACATTCACGGTGACCCAGGCACTTAACGTGCAATAACAGGCCGATGTCAACATCTGCCCGTAGGAAAGTTATCCGTTCATTAAAACAGCGGGAGAACTTCCAAAAACACATCATTACTGTCTGCAGGACTCTCTCACTTCAGGCACATTTAGCTTTTACTAAACCTTAGTTAAGGCTGCTGTAAAGTTTTAAAGTTGGAGGACTCTGAATATACTGATACAAAATTCCTTTTACCTTTTTAGTTAGTTTGCTAAAAAAGCTCATGTATATGTTAATATATTCATGATACTGTATGTCCCATTGACAATTTATTTAATAAGTGTGTATTTTAGTATTTTGCACCAAGCTTATACTTCAAAAGAAAATTACTAAACTAAATTTGAAAGGGTAGAAAGAGACTACGCAAATATTAGGATTTTCTTTTAAAGAGAAAACTAATTGTGTGAAACGTGTTAAAATTAATTGCCATGAAATTTTTTTTTATATTATTCTAATACAACATTCTTCATAAAGAAAAAGGGCTGCAGGTTTTTCCTTCTTTTGAAGAAAGTTTAAAAGAGGTTTTACTCACTTTTCCTTTATTATTTCTGTTTTCAGAAACAAAATCATTGGATTTGATTTATACCCTGTAATTAGCCTGGAAGCATTCACCACCAGGACTCCATTTCCCAGCCTTTTAATGCTATTGGTCAACATCCTACAGCTAACGTTGAAGATCAAATAGATTTCAGCGTGTGAGTAAACGTGTGTAGATAAACCAGACATCCCTCCCTCATTTCTGGGAAACAACGATAAAAGTGCGCTCACACAATGAACTGGCACTGTGAGCACATGGCAAGACATCATCTAGTAAACCATCTACATAAATGAACAGCGCCACCATCAGAACGCAACAATTCCACCGTGTGTTCAGTATCTAAGGGAGCAGTTAAGACACCAGGCTTATCACTAGCCTAAATCCACCTCATGCTGTTTGAATCCACAGCGTGAGGATCCCTGTTAATTTCAGTCCCTACTCAATGCGAAATTATTAATGCTCTACATCTGTGCACAATTGCCGAGATGTACCAGCAGCCTGTCTGAATATACTTTTTATTGAAATGGCTCTCTGAGCCACAGACCTATGGCTGGACCCACTCTATGGTACTGTGGTACACACTCTTTGCTGCACACACACACACACACACATACACAGCTGAAAGCTCCCCATTGCTTGTGTGTTAATAACAGTGCTCCTCACTGCTTTGCAGATTAATGTGGAGATGTTTTGATTGTGACTATGAATAGCCTTCTTTTCATAAGACTCTAATAAGGGATATGATTTTATCACAGCCTTATTAACATATTACATAATGGTACGGAACACACAAAGGCTGTCTCTAGTTATGTATGGTTTAATACTATAAGAATTGTACTGAACTGAATTTCAAGAAATTTTAAAAGCTTTTACTTATTCTTAGCTTTGACTAAACTGGTTGTTTGTCAACATTAGCTTACATGACGCTTTGCATTGTTATATGTTATTCTTTAAATGTACAGCATTCTGTATTAATATTATATTAAAGAGCAATAATGTCAGTAAATATACCATATGAGAATAAAGCTCTCCCTCATAGTTAACCCAGCACCTGCTCTATTGGACATCGGTAGATAAAATAAAAAACCCAGTTGATATGATGACAGGACATGACAGTGGACATTTCTCGATGTGGGGAGCGAGCACTACA
>NC_135211.1:28436716-28456716 GCF_052324685.1 Brachyhypopomus gauderio | reverse complement strand
TACATAGACATTATCTGATCTGCATGGATTTATTTTGATAATGGGGATGCATTTAGGAAAACACCTGTTTTCATTGTACTTTTGCACTTTGTCCTGTAACCCTGTATGGATTCACAACCTGAAAATGCAAATCTCTTTAAGACGTTACTTCAAAATTTGCACATTCATGTTTGACTTTCCTGTAATGTAAATGCTTATAGAGGGTGGCCGTTTGGCATGCAGTGCTACTGTTCAATCGCAGAGATTAGCAACGTTCATGCAAAGCTGAGTGAAAGACGCCTGCGTTCTTGTCAAAGAAGGTACGGTCTCTGGATGGCAGAGGCGGTCTCAGGACGGCAGGTGAGGTCTCTGGATGGCAGGGGGGACGTTTCTCCCTCACAGCGCCGAGGTCAGGAGAGTACGAGCTGCCCGGAGCTGCACAGACGTGTCCGAGTTGGGCCATAAGGCATCTGTCACATGCAAAATGCATCAGCTCATGAATATTTGAATTGAGCGAGGGACTGATGACCTGCCGGGGGGGCCACGCCTGCCCTACTACACCGTGTGTACCATCCTTCGGGCAAACTGCCATGGTGTTTGCGCTGAACCAAACACAGCATAACACCTTGAGGAAGAACGTCCCATGGGGGCGGGGTTAAACGGCAGACAGGAAGTGCAAGAAGAGTACAAGGAAGCCGTGTAATGCATGGTTAGAGCATCACAGTGATGGTGTAATTTGCAATAAATACATTTGCAGCCTTGTGTGACTCATTCATTCATTCATTCAATGACTCAGTGTCTCTATAAAGGATAATACTCAATGTTCTATGTTCTGGGTTTGCTCGCATTACACAATCGAGTGCTGCACATGCACATACAACCACAACGTGTCCAACGTCATCATCCACAAATAATATAAAAAGCAGCTTCAGCCGAGACTAAAGACTCCTTGACATATCGGCTCTCTCTGCCGTCTGCGTATCCCTGGGGAGAGCGTCCAGGTCAGCTGATCAGTGCAGAGGTCATCCAGAGGTCACCCACATCTCACTGCATCCTCCAGAGGTGCTGTGTCAGTCATTGTTGGAGGGGGGAGGTGGTCTTTTCATAACGATCTGTGCTCGGAGACACTGAGACAGAGACACTGTCCTCTGTTCCCCGTGGCATTCGTCCAGGCGGAGGGGCAGGAGACGGGTCACTTCGACTCCCCTGTCCAAGGAAGCACTGAAGTTGCTGACAGATAAATCGATGGCTGTCAGTGTTGCTGCCGTCCACCCCCAGAGCATTGTGGGAGTGCAGTGACAGGATGTGATGCGGTGGTGGCTGAGGAAGTGTCACATTAGGACACGGAGCATGTTGCCAGTAGAAGGGAGCAAAGGTCAAAACTCAGAGGATTTGTCACTGACGTGGTGTATCTCATGAAACGTGAGATAGAAATTATAGTAGCAACTACACTACAAGGCTGCGATTCACATTATTGTTTTGCTTGAGGGATTCACACAGATTAACTTTTTAAAAAATCACTGAACTGCGCAAAATCAAATATGCTCTGGAGGTGCACAAAAGATGAACAAAATATGTCATTATTTAATAAAGGGGTCATTCGGCTAATGACATCTGGTTCTTTGGCAGGTTTTATTCATTGACTGGTCTGTAAGAATTTCCATCTGGATCTAAACTGCAATAGTCAGAGAAAGAGAACTTGCACATAATAATTTATTGAAAAAAGAGTCAAAATGAACTCCATCAGTTTCACATTCAAATAGCTGTAGCTGTGCGCTTTGAAAGAGCCACCTTTAATCATCTTAAATCAGTTTTTATTCCAGCATAATCTGTATTATGTAAATTGTAATAATCTATTGTGTAATCAGTAGACATTTGTATTGTGAACAACAGTGTCTAAATGAGTAATGCGCACATCTACGTGTGTTTATTTATACACACATCTACATGGTCCTGCATGTGTGTTTGTGTGGAGTACTACACATGAAACCTCCACACCTACCAGGTCCTCATCCCTCTAGATCCAGGCTGCAGAAGGAGAGAGAGTCATGAGTCAGCAGCGATGGAGAACGCTGCCCTTCTGAACTCCTGGACATCCACCTCCCCCCAACCCCAGAACTGCTGCCTATTTAATCTGTGTCAGAAGAAGAGAAAGTGAATGGGCTGACACTCAGAACCCAGCAGAACTCTGCCAGATCGGACTACTGCACAGGCTCAGAAATCAATTTGTCAAGCAGAATAATTAACAACTGTGATTAACAAGCCACTGGTACAGATAGTGATGTTGAAGGCTTCAATTGTCCAATAAAGATTTCTCTTGTGCAATTAAAGAAATGGTTATTCACACTGACCCAGATTCTAATTAAACCAAACCATTTCATTTTATTTTCTCCCTTCTTTGATTACTCAACGTGCTGTCTTCTTACTGAATGTCCAATTCATGCTTTAATTGCAGATGGAACTGAAATGTATTTGCTGCTGCTCTATTTCAGCCAGCTAGTCCTTAAGCTTTGGGTTTTTAATTACGTTTTTCAAATTAAGCTGTACTTAAGAGAGAATGGCACATTTTCAATATTCAAATATCTAATAACAGTACCTTTCAAGGGGAACCTGAACAACAGCCAGACGATCTCTGTCATTAGGGATTAGCAAACTTTACGTGCCTCATTCACTCGACTGTTTTCAGCTAAAGCAGATGGATCTGGTGTATTGAACAGGATCGAGTCTATCTAATCATGTTGGTTAGTGCTCCTGCATACATGTATGCTAGATTCAGTATGCATATGCCAAACATATTTGGATTGATTTTGCTGGTCTGTATGTTGAGAAGGAAATCAGTAATATATACATGGAAACAGTGTGCATGGAACCTCAGCTAGCGTTGGCTACGCCCAGAGAAAGGCAGCTTTTATTTCCATTGTGAGGAACTACATTCCTGTTACAGATTCTGGTTGACTATAGACTCTGCCAAAACCCCCAAGAAGACTCTGTAGGTGAGTTAGGGGAGCGGCCCTGACATTTGTCATCACGTATAGAAGTTCATCTTTGTCACTGAGTCATGTAACGTTATCAGGCAACAGATTTGCTCTGCTGTGCACTATAGTTTCAAACGAAACTCTGCACTAAAGTGCACAAAGGCTTTATACAATTCAAGGATATTAACAGAACCAGGCAGGAAGCTCAGCCCTTGGTACTTCACTGTTGGACCAAGCGTGCATTGCTGCACAGCTGAGTCACGATGGCGCACGCTGCCATAGGTTGAGTTGATTCTAGACCTGCATCAGAAACATACTGCTGTTGTCTCCCAATATGAGAACCAAAGGACCTTCAGTACCAGTTAAGCAACTATCAAGAGGTTGAAAAGTTTACTCAAATCAGCATGTTGTTAGGAAAATCACTAAAACAGTTATAACCAAAACTGCTGAGATTCAGAATGTAGGCACAGATGTGTCAAAGACCACCACCAATACCAATAGCAAAGGAGCAAAGGAGAATGTTAGAGGGGAACTGCTTATGGTCCTAAGATCTGCCTTATCTGAGGAACATAGTGGCATGGGCAAGACTCCAGTGTATAAAAAACATAAATACACTTCATATAAACGCTGAAATTATCCACTGCCAAAAACAGGAGGATTTTTTTTTGTTTTTAAATCCAGGGCTCGAGTCCCCAATGATTTGAGCCTATCCACGAAATGTGTTCCTCCTGAACCGCCAGAGTTCAGCGGAAAGTTAGTCAAAGATCACGGTTTTATTTGCGGTAATTAAGTGCGACACAGTTTCAAAAATAAAAAGAGCTTTTGTATTTGAATTCGATTTTTTTAAAAGTAATGTTACATAAGAACAGCGGAAAATGAGTTGAGCCAAGCCATACATCTCCCGGCACCGGCTCTGTTTCAGTCACGACGGCTAACACTATATGAATAAGTTTAGACAGTAAGGCAAAGCTGTGAGCGAACGGCATGTTTTAGCTTAGATAACCGTATCGGCTCATATTCACTCACAGGAAAATGGCATTTTCAGCCAATATACTCACTATAGATTAAAGGCTCTGCTTGTCCTTCGGTAACCTGAAATGGGTGAAATCACCTCAGCCTCAGTTTTGTTCTGCTTGCGGTAAAATAAGCAATGTCAGTGTCGTGTAGTTTCAGACTTGTGTTTAGTGAGTGGAGGGTAAACGGGGACTGGCGGGTGCTGCAGTACGTTTAACTCCACAGCAGTGCTAACGCACACGGAGTTGATACACCATGGAAAGCATCGTTCGGGATGCCAGCGAAGCACGCGGGGTTTGAGCCCCGAAGGCTCACCAAAACCCATAATAAAGCACCGGTCCTTAGTCAGGCTGAACTAGGGGTGAGCGTAGTGATTTAGTGTCACGTTGGCATAACTTATCGACGAGATTGACTCCTGGAGAACTGCAGCTTAATATGAAAAACGATCGGAGATCCGAGAAACAGCATACCTCACTCCTTCAGAACGCTGGGAACAGTATTTATATATTATCTACAGTATGCAGAATGTTAAACAAAAAGTGTGTGTGTGTGTGTGTGTGTGTGTGTGTGTGTGTGTGTGTGTGTGTGTGTGTGTGTGCGTGTTTAAGTTTCAGAGAGCGCACACTGGTGGTCCACATCTCCAAAGGAGGGACTGGTTGATCGAGTGACTCCGTCGTTAACGTGGAAACAAGCGTGAAGCCCAAGGAAGCACTTACAACAGATGGAATTTCCTCTCTTTTGCATGTCATACAAATCACATGGCAACTTGCATGAATTGGGCCCCATCTCTCTCTCTCTCTCTCTCTCCCCCCCCCCCTCCCTGCGCGCACACGCACACATCCTTCAGATGGGTTTTAATGGCAGCTCTCTGACCCAGATTACGTCGTGCTGCTTCACGCGCTTGTGTGCAGATGCCCCACACTTGGCGGTGGACTGAAAATAGGTCAGAGGTCAAGGCAGCTCAATAAAAAGGCAGCACAAGCGATTGGTGAGAGACTTTACGCAGGAACAAAGGCGGTCTGGTCTGTTTACCCCAGACAGGCAAAGCAAGAGGCGAGGGACCTTTTCATGACGCCTCATTATTACCGAGTGTGTGGCCACCCATTAGACTCGGAGCACTATGATTTAGCGGCGCACAACTACTTTCTGGGGTGTGAGCGCTGTGTGTGTTGTATAGAGGAGCGAGTGGGAACTCTATTTGTTTATGCACCAGTGCCTTTAAAAGAACTTCATCTCATGTGGAATGTCCAGGCATTCTGAAACATTCCGACTAAATTATCCAAATTATGTTAAAACTCACGTGTTATATTCTATGGCAAATGTGGAAAAATGTGCACCAATCTGTTGTCATTTTGGTAGTCCTGGCAATTCACACCGAGAGACGGTGACTCTCGTCTCTTCCCATTATGGCTGACCTAATAAAAGTATAAATATATATATATTTTTTTGCCTTTATGCATTTAGGGTTGTCTTTATAGTGGATCACAAAATGGAGGAAGCACTTTCCACCATGCCCTGGGGATCCATCTTGATTGCGAGTGCTTGATCTTGAGGTGGAAAATCCTGTGGGATTCGTGTGGGTGGTGAAAGCTGGCAACGATGGCCGATGCTCGGGACGTACATGGCAAATGCAAAATTGAGAACATGGCTGTGAGGCAAAAATAAGCAGCCTGCTCTGGTTTTGCTCAGTGACTTCCCCCCAACACACACCGCTCAAATAATAGGGCTCAACTACAGCACAACTACAGTGCAAACTGTTCAACCACTGAGTGTATTATTCACAGGTTTAAATGGCGGAGAGAGGACTGGAGAGTCACGAGCAGAATTTGTTGTTAGTCTCTCTCAGTGAAGCCGTGTTAGACGAAACAAGACGCACACCAACTTCACTCCGGTCCTTGGGCTCCCTCTAGTGGTGAATTGTTAATCACCATTAACAGCGTAACAGCGTGCGGCTTTAACAAAGACACATGATTTTCCAATAATAATCACAGAGCATACCCAGAGTTAGAGTGCCTAACGTTTATTCATTTAAATAGAGAGTTAAATACTTTCCCACGCGCTTGTTGCTTGCAATATTAAGCTTTTTAGTGGTTTTGGTTTTTCAGTTTAGTTCTTTTTATGAAAAAATGCTCATATGTATCAGTCCGTAAACAACCAGTTACTGTGGGAATTCAGTTTGATTTAGCATAAATTAACATTTTTTTTGTCTGGGCCCGTTTTGATACAGATTTTACAAACACTGTTGTGCCAGACCAACAATATTTTATGTCAGGATTATTGACTAGTAATGTGATGAAAATGTGATTTCGTCAGACATCTAACAACCAGCAGAGGGCAGCATGACGCACCATTCTTGCTCAAAAGTTCAGTTGAAATGTACGTTCCGTGTGCCCCCTTCTGGTCAGTGCGGTGTTCAGTTTCTCCCTAGTCGCTTATGAGAACAGCATCATGGTCCGCTGAGAGTTTCATCCTCAAGGCTGAGTGTGATAATGAGGCTGTGTGTGATAATGAGACTGTAATAATAATCCTCTCAGAAACCCTGATGATGGGGAAGCACATAGAAGTGATGAAGAATCCGTGTACATCCTCCTCCTCTCAACACCGAGGGATGGACCACAGGTTTCTGAAAGCCTGAGGTATGTGTAAAAAATGATACAGCGTATCAATCATCATTGTGCTTGTCCTTTCCCAGTGATCCAGCAGGGAAACACAAATGAAAACAGGGTTGTAAGAGATCATCTGTGCACGAGGCTTCATTCTCAACGACTACAGTTTCAGGACCACAAGGATTGATACAGGAGGCAGATTAATACTGTACTCCAGGTTACTAATGTACTCCAGATTACTAACATCTTCCAACTTCCTCCAGATTACTAATGTACTCCAGATTACTAACATCTTCCAACTTCCTCCAGATTACCAATGTACTCGATGTACTCCAGATTACAGGCTGATCAGACTGCAGTCTCTCTCAGGGAAGCTTCACCCTTGATCAGACTGCAGTGTTTCTCAGTGAAGATGCAAACGTTCTGCTGGTCAATCAGGTGTTCAGAACCAGGAGAAGTACTAGGAGCCCACAACTCCCAACCCAATTTGTGCCTTGTCAAGACATCTGAAAGAACACGCCTGTCTCTTTAGTTGAGTGACATCTCATCTGCGCTTTTCCCCCTTTCTGTGTATTGTTTAAAGGTCATAAGGTGTCAACTGACCTTCTGCAGGTCCTGGTTGAGAGGAGATTCTCCCTGCTGATTTAACACACCCACGCTAAACTGAGCACAGCCTCTTCACCTCACCAGAACTAGGTCGACTGTCAGTTCGCCTCATGGTGCTCTTCTGAGTGGTGAGAGTGCATGGTCTCTACTCTGAGATGAAACTGCACACACACACACACACACACACACACACACACACACACACACACACACACACACACACACACACACACGCACACACACACACACACGGCCATTTGATCTCTGAATTCTCTATGCGTGATGGGGTGGTTAACAGGCAACCTATAACCTGTTTAATGTGCAACCCCACGCAGACCCCCCCCCCCCCCACGCCTCATGAGTGCCGTTTTCTGTGCCAGCCATTTTCATGTGTGTGTTGGGGAAAGAGAGCAGTGCATGAATGATGCTGCACAGTGACCTCACTTCCTGTGTCGCCGTGGTGCCATCTTCCACATGGTACAGCTGTACTCGTTTGGCCCGGACAATCATGAGAATGCATTACAATTAGCTATTTGGATGAAGAAATGAAATCAGCGCTGAATCAAACACCAATGAATAAAGCATACAAGTATCAGGAAAAGCTGTGGTCCTTACCAGAGGATGTCTGTGACCTGTGTTTGCCCTCCTGGGATTGTAACTATTGACGAGTTTTGCTGAGATGACACTGCACCCCTGTGAATCAGATATTCTCTATTAGTCTCAAGCATTCGTATACAGAAGAGTTTAGAATGGTTTGACAAACACCTGCTGTACTGGGACTTGAAATGTGTAAGTGTGCAAATGCATCATTATGAAATATTGACAAGAAAAGCAGGCAAAACTTAAATGAGTGATGGACAGAGCTACACACACCACCTACAGCAGTAGAGCTACACACACCACCCACGTCAGTAGAGCGACACACACCACCCACGTCAGTAGAGCTACATACACCACCCACGTCAGTAGAGCTACACACACCACCCACGTCAGTAGAAACTACTACCATCTGACTCCCTTGCAAACATACAGACGCTTAAAAGCATGGGTTACAGAAAGTGTCATATTTCACCCCGTTCCAACCGTAGACATTGTAAAACCACTGCTGAGAGTTAAACACCCCAGAGAGGAGATGTCTAATGGAACGTTGCAGACATGTAATTCTGCTGACATCTGAAAGTGCATTTTAATTGGAGAAGCTGAAAAATGGTTTCAGCCTAAGACGGTTATGGGGTGATGCATACTACATACTACAAATACATGTAATGCGTACTACTAATACATGTAATGCATACTACTAATACATGTAATTGTCCCTGAAGCTTTGTTGCGATGCCACATTTTTTCTTAGCTAAGACATTGTAAATTCTGTTTTTTTCTGTAGTGTATTGGAAAGTTCCTTCTTCTAATATCTGGTCTAAAAAACAGGTTTTGTTAATGTATAGGACAGACCAGATTTGACCCATTATTTACTCTTACTGGGGAAAAATCCCAGAGTAGGCCTACATCACAGTAGCTACAGTTTATTTCTTGATCCTGTATCATAGTCACTGTCTGATACTAGAAGGGACTTGAGTCTGAATGAACTACTGGGTGTGTTATTGCTACACCAACATGCTCATCTTTCATCTATTTTAAAAGAAAGATTTTTTATTTTGGTTTGCCGTTTCCACTAACCACGTTGACCCAAGAACTTCTGAAATGACGTTTTAAAGTGAGCGCTAGTGAGAGCTAGAAAGAGAGAACTCAATTTAAGCTGTTTAAAGCAAAACTGATTTACATTAATTAACCTGTTCACTTTTAGCAATGTTTAAAAAATCAGGGGTACGGGTGAGCACTATAGTGAGATCGGCTGGGCTCTACTCTGTAGATCAAAAGTAAAGCATAGTTTCTGTTCACTAGTGTGACGAGAGACAAGCCATTACACCGAGGGGAAGAAGGAGAGAAGAGAGGTGTCTTGCATAATTCTGCTGTGATCTGGAAGTGCTTTTTAACTGGAGAAGCAGAAAAAATGCTTTTGAATTGTTTTCGCCTTTAGCATGAGATGAAGACCTGGATCTGAGCAGGAACAGCTCAAATATACAGACGCGTGTAGTTCTCTCCAGCCTGGTTGTTACAGGTGTGCCTTCGGTGCTTTCTACATTTTTGTAACGCCGAAGGCACAGAGCGATAAAAGAACCGACGCATATGCAGAGAAGAACGAAATTTATTTGGGACAAATCCAAAATCATCATCATTAAAACGATCCCGGGTCAGTGTACTTACGCGTAACACAAGTTTAACAATGAACATACTGAAAAACAGTAATCATAGAAAAACTTGTACACCAAAACAGAGCTGTACAGAAAACAAAGACCAGCAAAGACGAACTGAAAACACATGATAGGGCAGGGGTCACCAACGTGGTGCCCGCGAGGACGTTATGAGTCGCCCGCGGGCTTGTTTTAAAAACAGCTCACTATATTGCCATGCACCAAAGCGCTGCATCGTTTATGTTTTTGCTGCCATTAGCTATTGTCCGCGGTTGCTAGCGGTCTTCCCGCTTAGCAATTGACATGCGCACATGAACCCAATAACCCCCCCCCCCCCCCCCCCCCCGCTCAACAACTTTCGTTCCCCCCATACCCCCCCCCCCCGCTCAACAACTTTCATTCTGGTAGCCCTCCGCAATAATTGGTATCCAAGAAGTAGCTCCCAACTTCAAAAAGGTTGGTGACCCCTGTGATAGGGCATAAATAAATAACATAATATACAGTAAATAACAAAGATAATGAGGAGACTAAACCAGACAGATGATAACACTAATGAAGAGTGAAATTACATGAACAGAAATGACAAAACAGGCACATAGAACATGAAAACAAAGACATGACTGACAGGTGTGGGCCGGACCAGCTGTGACAATTTTGCTCAAAGCATGTAGGCCTACTCTTACCCATAAAGTTGTACTGAATTAATAGACATTTTTTGCTTTCTGAGGTACATTGTAAACCCAATAAATTGTATGAATTAATCTTTAACTACCTCCAAATGATAAACACATCCACCAGTTTATTACTTTGTTCCCACAGAGACTTTACTAGTACGTCTATCTCATAAATACATTTTATAAGCATACAATTACACACTGCTCCATCTGTCATCATTCACAATTCATCATCCACACTCCATCCACACATCACTGGCCAGTTTCTGACCACAGAACCAGTGCAGCACACATATTATTCTCTGCACCGCACATGGTACTGATATGATTATGTATATCCGGGTTACATTTCTCCTGTGGTCAGAAATTGATTTAGATAATAGTTACAACCTAAATATGCCAACAGAGGATAGTGTCTGACTGTATATCTGTGTATATACAGTATCTGAGTATATA
Source organism: Brachyhypopomus gauderio (assembly GCF_052324685.1). Lineage (NCBI taxonomy): Eukaryota > Metazoa > Chordata > Actinopteri > Gymnotiformes > Hypopomidae > Brachyhypopomus > Brachyhypopomus gauderio. The sequence continues at coordinate 28,446,154 of NC_135211.1, read as the reverse complement.
TCTCTGTATGTATGTCTCAGTGTCTGCATATGCAAACATCAAGCTCTGATCAAAAGAACACTAGCAAAACAGTTGCCAACACTGTTTCCACGACTACATACACATCACTTAGTGATTCTACGCCCTGTGAAATGTTCATTCAGTGCTTGGCCAGGTGTCTGTGTTTTTCCTGTCTGCAGTTGTAAGTGGTTCAGCAGAGCATATTACAAATGCAAGTGACCCCAGACTGAAGACTGACTGTGTTATGTTACGGGAGTGCCACCATGATGCTGTCACATGAGCACGGGGTGTAACGTCCTTCTAAATGCTCGCTCGACAGATCCTGTGCACAAACGATAGGAAGCTCACGAGTTCACAATCAAGCGTGCAAGCGTGGGTTTCTAGTTTTGTTCTGAAATTTTTTTAATGCAATGATGTTTTTATCCCTGGAAGAATCAAAGGAACCATTTGTCCACCTGGACACTTTCCTCACTCTTATAACTACACATTTCATTTTTGTTTAAGCGTACTGAATAATTTTGACAGTATTTACTAAATAATGTGCCAGGCCATGCATCAGTTTGGACTGGAGAAATATAAGTGACATATAAGATTTCTCCATCTCAGCAAGCCAGTTTGCTTGTTTCCTATTCAGCCTGACCACTCAGGGCCCCAGATGTCTGCCGGCACCCGGGCAGAGAGTTCTGCGTGTCTGCCGCATTTTCAGCCAGCTCCACCGAGTTCCAGCACCAGCAGACGCAGCTGGTGGCAGATAATCCAAAAATCCACCCCCCCCCCACTCCCACCCATAAAATCTGACACAAGCAGGATTTCAACCCGGCCATGATACCAGCATCTGTCAGGACGTCAGAGCGGGCTTGGTCATCACAGCGTGAGGACATATAATGCACGACTCTATTATCACTACAGGAAGCTCCTTTGGACCAAGGGTAAGTTGGAGAGAGCTCTGAACTATTTGCATCTTGGTGTGTGTAGTTATTAAGGCTGTCATTACAGCTGTCATTGTTTTTTGACAATACTGGGCTTAATATGCCGAGTCCTGATAGGATGTTTACACCAGTGCCAAGTGGTTCTCAAGCCTGATCTTGTCCTTGTATTAAGTGTGAATTGAGCGCTGATCAGTTGCTGGCTACAGTGAGTATTTTGCAGGCCTATTATCAGACGCCCATATTCCCAGGAGCAGCTGGGTGATAACGTTTCTCGTCTCAGCTGCAGTCTCATCCTGCAAGCAGCATGTCTGAACGTGAAGCCCTGACGTACCTCATATGCTAGAATTATCGTCAGTCATGACGTACGCATGCCCACTGCTTATTATAGCGGAGGCAGAAAACATTTGGTCTCTCTTCTGTCATATTTAAATATCATTCTTCCTTTTCTTCCGCCCTCTAGCAAAGTGACCAGAGTGAATGTGAATTTTTATCTCTGGATGTTTAGGATTTTTTAAAGATTGGACAGAAACTCGGCTTAGAGAGCCAGTGGAAAGTAGGGCAGCAGCACTAAAGCACAGAGCAAAGAGCATGTTAATCACTCAAAATCCTGCTTCATCATGCCTGGCACTGCAAGCCACTCCATCCCAGGGGAAAAAATGAAAAGGCGGGAAAATGGGAACCATTTTGTGCGGTTTTTAAGAGTGTGTCTCGTTTGCTTGCGTTATGGCCTTTCAGGAAATAACAACCCATAGAAAATGTTGGGTTTATTTATGTATTTTCATTTGAACGTATGGAATTTGTACAAGTCCCATGCTACAGGTTCTGGTTACATTTGTACGGAGTTATTTAAGACAGTATCAATAAAGTTCAGTAGATTTATAGCTCTGTTGTTTATTTCTCTAAAAACAATGTTATTGTGTTTGTCCAAGGTTACGTTCTTGTCTGATCTCTGCATTTGTGTCTGATCTCTTGCCCTGAAGTAGACTTTTATCATGGACTCACAAGAGCTTTAACCTACATTGTCTATGATGGTTCTCCAAGCTAATTCAAATCTATGAGCAGTGTCATAGTTAAATGAGCTGAATATGGTCTGGTTTTCAGAATTATCTCCCATATTCCCATACACTCCCATATATCCATATACTCTCATATTCCCCTACACTACCAGATATCCATATACTTTGAATTAAGAATATGGAAGAAAAATATGCCCATCAAACTAGCATTGCCTCCTGGAAAGTGGTATAAAGTCTTATTAAACCGAAAAAAGCTTGAACACATTTGGCCATGATGAATAGTTCCTTCAGATAACTCACGTATGAGGCTCTTAGATTAAAACATCAGCCAGCATGGGAGAATGCGCATTATAAAGGACATAAGTGGCCTTTGGAATGACAGTGTGGTGTCCTGTAAGACAGATAGCTAACCTATCCTACGGTCTACTGCAGGCATGGCAACATCATGCCATTGTAAAGACCACTGTAGAGTGATAATCAGGTTGTTGTAGATGTAGATGTTAAATATCAAAGGTCATTGTTGAGGGGTAAGTCAAAGGATTTTTTTGTTTATGTGAAATTCTTAAACAGGACAATATGAAATAAAAAGAAAGTTTGACAGCGCTGTGCCATTCAGCAGGACTGTGGCCCATGAAAGTGGAGAGGACCGGCTTAGCAGTGTTCCAGAAGCACCCTGCGCTTGCTAGACAAACTGGCAGAGGCTGATTGGAAAGGGTAGAGAATGCCGGAACCTTCTGGAATGTCTCTGTATTTTCCAGGCTTACAGAGATGACCAGAGGTGGGGACTCGAGTCACATGACTTGGACTCGAGTCAGACTCGAGTCATTAATATTAAGACTTTTGACTTTACTTGAAAAAATATTCAGAGACTTAGACTTGACTTGGACTTTTACACCAATAACTTGGGACTTGAATTGGACTTGAACCTGTTTACTTGCAAAGACTTGATTTTTTTAACCCCAAATCTAAATTTAAAAACGCATATTAATATTTATAAAGTGCGCCCCATTAATTTCATTTCCGTCCTTCTGACGCAGACCGGCGTTACACCAGATTCTGTGACCGTCGAGTTTTGTGACCACAGGGGGCGCTATTTCACAGTTTCTGTTCAGAGGCACAAACGCTTTACGAATGCTACGTAAACTACGCTGATGCACTTTCTTTACTCGTTTTGTTGGTGTCCACGAGCCAAAATATGACAGATGTTTATATTTACATTTATCGTCTCTTAATTACATAAATGTACTTAAACAAGATTTACCATCCCCTCACCATTGCAGCCAACAAAGAAATCATGAATGGGATGTACAGGTGAGCCTTTTTAACTGGGGTCACCAATTCTGACGGCAGCCATCAGAATATGTGACCCCACTGAATCTCCAGGTAACAATAGTAGCCTACACCGTGACCCCACAATAACAGAAAACAATGAAAAAATAACCCTAACCTTTTATTAGTCTATATTTAAACCAATTTTATTTTATCCAAATGTTTAGAATAACCATTCGTAATGACAGCATCTTGCTTACGATGAAGCTTGCTATTTTCGTGTAAAATGATGTAACGAAACATTCTTGTTTAAGTACATTTATCTAATTAAGAGAAGATAAAATGTAAATGATCTGTCATCTTTTGGCTGGCGGACACCAACAAAACGAGTAAAGAAACACATCAGCGTAGCATTCGTAAAGCGTTGGTGCCTGTAAAAAAAAAGACTCAAAAGGACTTGAAATTCCAAGTTTCAGACTTGGGACTTGACTTGACGGTTGCTTGTCTTGACTCGAGACTTGACTTGAGTTGACTGTCTTTGCTTGAGACTTGACTCGGGACTTGAGGATAAAGACTTGGACTTACTTGAGACTTGCAAAACACTGACTTGGTCCCACCCCTGGAGATTACCTTAAACATCTGCAGAGAGCTTGTTAGGTGATATGTTGATGAACTCTGGCATTTCACATATTTGCGTAGCGTTGTCAGTACTGTTTGTGTTGGAATACACAGCCTTTCTGTCCAGTGTTTCTGTCCAGCGAAGAGGTTGGCCTGCTTAGAGGTGGATATGTCCATGAACACATGATCAAGTCTTTATTCTTTGTGTCTTGACTGCCTGCCTTTATAATATTGTCCAGCCCCTGTTCAAAAACATAATATGCTCAGTTGTAGAATTCCCAAGTTCCCAAATTAAACTCAGGACTAGTCTACTAGTCTACTCTCCAATTCAGCTTGTGTTTGTATATTTTACACAGACGTTTATTCACACTCTGAGACAGTACCAGTGGCTGAGTGCTTAATTACACCCCACCTTCAAATCCAGAAGAATTAATTTTAATCATCCACACTTTTTAAAGACTACCCATCACCTGCAATACAATTGGACATTTAAAGTTAACCCTACACAAACATGACATTGGCACATGACATTGGCACTTTCTAGAATGTCTAACCCTAACCCTACTACAACAGAAACGAGTAGAAACTTATAGCTCAACAGCCATTATCTGTCATTCCATGGATGAAAATGAAAATTACGTTCCTTCAAAATAGACTATGGCTGTCAGGACATCGCAGTCCTTCGTGTTCCTTTGACCTTTTTGCTCAATGTTTAATTAATAGTGTGTAAAGAAACTGAGAAAATTCACAAGTTGAGTCAGGATCTTTTGATGAGTCTTTTGGTAAAAAAATGGCTGTACTTTCACAAAAGACGGCTGCTGGCAGGAGTAAAGGTTGCAGAACATTGGCAGTAGTGTAGGTAAGTCATATAGTCAGGACAGTAGTACAGTCAGTGGTGTAGGTAAGTCGTATAGTCAGGGCAGTAGTACAGTCAGTGGTGTAGGTAAGTCATATAGTCAGGACAGTAGTACAGTCAGTGGTGTAGGTAAGTCGTATAGTCAGGGCAGTAGTACAGTCAGTGGTGTAGGTAAGTCGTATAGTCAGGACAGTAGTACAGTCAGTGGTGTAGGTATGTTGTATAGTCAGGACAGTAGTACAGTCAGTGGTGTAGGTAAGTCGTATAGTCAGGACAGTAGTACAGTCAGTGGTGTAGGTAAGTCATATAGTCAGGACAGTAGTACAGTCAGTGGTGTAGGTAAGTCATATAGTCAGGACAGTAGTACAGTCAGTGGTGTAGGTAAGTCGTATAGTCAGGACAGTAGTACAGTCAGTGGTGTAGGTAAGTTGTATAGTCAGGACAGTAGTACAGTTAGTGGTGTAGGTAAGTCGTATAGTCAGGACAGTAGTACAGTCAGTGGTGTAGGTATGTCGTATAGTCAGGACAGTAGTACAGTCAGTGGTGTAGGTAAGTCATATAGTCAGGACAGTAGTACAGTCAGTGGTGTATGTAAGTCGTATAGTCAGGACAGTAGTACAGTCAGTGGTGTAGGTAAGTCATATAGTCAGGACAGTAGTACAGTCAGTGGTGTAGGTAAGTCATATAGTCAGGACAGTAGTACAGTCAGTGGTGTAGGTAAGTCGTATAGTCAGGACAGTAGTACAGTCAGTGGTGTTGGTAAGTCATATAGTCAGGACAGTAGTACAGTCAGTGGTGTGGGTAAGTCATATAGTCAGGACAGTAGTACAGTCAGTGGTGTAGGTAAGTCGTATAGTCAGGACAATAGTACAGTCAGTGGTGTAGGTAAGTCATATAGTCAGGACAGTAGTACAGTCAGTGGTGTATGTAAGTCGTATAGTCAGGACAATAGTACAGTCAGTGGTGTAGGTAAGTCAATAGTCAGGACAGTAATACAGTTAGTGGGGTAGGTATGTCGTATAGTCAGGGCAGTAGTACAGTCAGTGGTGTAGGTAAGTCAATAGTCAGGACAGTAATACAGTTAGTGGGGTAGGTATGTCGTATAGTCAGGGCAGTAGTACAGTCAGTGGTGTAGGTAAGTCGTATAGTCAGGGCAGTAGTACAGTCAGTGGTGTAGGTAAGTCGTATAGTCAGGGCAGTAGTACAGTCAGTGGTGTAGGTAAGTCGTATAGTCAGGACAATAGTACAGTCACATGGTGTAGGTAAGTCATATAGTCAGGGCAGTAGTACAGTCAGTGGTGTAGGTAAGTCGTATAGTCAGGGCAGTAGTACAGTCAGTGGTGTAGGTAGGTCATATAGTCAGGACAGTAGTACAGTCAGTGGTGTAGGTATGTTGTATAGTCAGGACAGTAGTACAGTCAGTGGTGTAGGTATGTTGTATAGTCAGGACAGTAGTACAGTCAGTGGTGTAGGTATGTTGTATAGTCAGGACAGTAGTACAGTCAGTGGTGTAGGTAAGTCGTATAGTCAGGGCAGTAGTACAGTCAGTGGTGTAGGTAAGTCGTATAGTCAGGACAGTAATACAGTCAGTGGTGTAGGTAAGTCGTATAGTCAGGGCAGTAGTACAGTCAGTGGTGTAGGTAAGTCGTATAGTCAGGGCAGTAGTACAGTCAGTGGTGTAGGTAAGTCAATAGTCAGGACAGTAATACAGTTAGTGGGGTAGGTATGTCGTATAGTCAGGGCAGTAGTACAGTCAGTGGTGTAGGTAAGTCAATAGTCAGGACAGTAATACAGTTAGTGGGGTAGGTATGTCGTATAGTCAGGGCAGTAGTACAGTCAGTGGTGTAGGTAAGTCGTATAGTCAGGGCAGTAGTACAGTCAGTGGTGTAGGTAAGTCGTATAGTCAGGACAGTAGTACAGTCAGTGGTGTAGGTATGTCGTATAGTCAGGACAGTAGTACAGTCAGTGGTGTAGGTAAGTCGTATAGTCAGGGCAGTAGTACAGTCAGTGGTGTAGGTAAGTCGTATAGTCAGGACAGTAGTACAGTCAGTGGTGTAGATATGTTGTATAGTCAGGACAATAGTACAGTCAGTGGTGTAGGTAAGTCGTATAGTCCGGTCAGTAGTACAGTCAGTGGTGTAGATATGTTGTATAGTCAGGTCAGTAGTACAGTCAGTGGTGTAGGTAAGTCGTATAGTCAGGACAGTAGTACAGTCAGTGGTGTAGGTAAGTCGTATAGTCAGGACAGTAATACAGTCAGTGGGCTGAGCACCTCCATCTGTTCTGCATGGAACTCATCGTTTCCAATTGTGTAAATGCACCCAACCTATACAAAGTAATAAATATCTATTTATGTTTCAAAAGTTTGCTTTAATTTACATGTATGTGTAATGGGCACATCAGGATAAACTGGTACATATGAGTTAGAAAACTCAGTTATGGTTGTGACAGACCACATATGAGTTAGGGTTATGACAAACCACAAATTAGTACAAACTGAAAAAGATTGACAGGCATCTTCAGTAAGAAACAAGGTTCCAGATTTTTTCAGATACAACAGATAAAACATTATAACGCATACCGTGCATACCACTTCATATTGGATGCCATTGATGGAATGTTATGCATCTTTCTTAACAATCTTTTTCTGATGTCTTTCTGAAGTCTTGTAGTTTACAAGGTCACAGTGTTTTCTCATCACCCGTCTCCCTCCTGAAGACAGACGAGGTGGTGGACCAGAACTACAGCATCTCGTTCCACTTTCACCCTTCGCACTGAGGTGAAGAACAGAAGCCCTACATCAGCGGCACAACCTGACCGGGCGGCCAACCTGTCCGAGGGCTGAGCAAGGCACCATGGGAGCTGGCCTGAGTACACTGGTCCTGAGGGAGCCCTCGCTGGCTGGAGGACAAACACACGTAAGACCATCCGTCATCTTCAGTCACGCCGAATCTTCTGACGGGAAGATGAAAAAAAATTAAAACACTATGCAGAAACATCTCAAGCCGAAAACATGCTGACAAACAGACAAAAGTGATCAGCAGGAAATGATTTCCCATCCAATTTTGCTGCAAAATGCTGGACAAACGTGGCTTGCATAATAATTGCAGGATTTTAAACATATATCAATTTGCACATAAGCTCTCGAAGCACTACACCTCTGGGCTTGATGGTGCTCAGAGAGCCAACATAAAGGTTTTTGTTTTCCCATGCATGGCCATATGTTCTTTAGGTTGGTTCTATCACAGCATGTGTTTTAGTGTACATAACGTTTTCTGGACTCCCTCAGTCAGGACAGAGTGAATGGGTAATATTAGAACATTGCATTGTAGGTTATGCAAGAGGGAGAATCAAGTCTCTGTCCATTCTCACACCTCAGTCTCAGATGTCATTAATTCAACATGATCTGAAGTGTTTTATCATGCTTTATCTGTTTTTACTATATCTGAGACATAAAATGCACAGCAGAGTGTTGTGAGCACTACAGTCTAGTTCAGTACATGTGGATCTCAGAGAGTGAAGACCAAACCCCTACATGTGGATCTCAGAGAGTGAAGACCAAACCCCTACATATGGAGCTCAGAGAGTGAAGACCACACCCATATGTTCCTCCATCTTCTGTTGCATCTGGCATCTCCGCCCATCAGCAGTCACTGCTTGACGAAGCTTCTGTCGATCACAATCTTCGTCCAAAGAGCTTATGTACGGTGGCGAACGGAACAGTGTCGGCAGGGTCAAACCGGCCTAAAGTTCATTTCAGGGATTAACCACGGCCCTGCACCAATGGGTCTTAACGTGTATATCTCGGGATTATGATGTCAGGCAGTAGTGGGAGAGGAAATTAAATTGCGGAGAGGAGCACTGGTGTCTCAGACTGCTGCTCGGTCAGCGTATAGATGACTGCTCTGTGCGACGCTCACACCAACGCACTGTCCTAGCTCTGAGACAACCCAAATGGCCTTCTGCACTTTTGCGTGTTAGCCTTTGTAAACGGTGAGTACCTTGGCCTGTGCTTTGCTGAGTCAGTGGGTGCAAGTCCACCCAGTGTATCTTCATCTCTCATTTTGTAGATTATAGGTGATAGGTTTGTCGGATAATGTTAACACAACATATATCCTTTTATCCACCTAACTGGTGAATTCTGGCAGTGATGTTTATCTTGATTGCCATATTCCGGGCCTGTTTTCCAACATTCCCATTTGGCACTGGGTATTGGGACAGCTGATTCCTCATCCTGGGTACGTGCTGCATCTACTGTCAACCATCAGAATCATCTGAACAGATATTTCCAGTCCAGTGGAATCACTGTGTTCCATTCTGGGAAAGATCTTAGAGAGCAAATCAAAGACTTCAAGAAAAATCAAATGTCCATACAGACATAATGAAGAGGGCTTTAATTCTGAAAGAGACTTCTGTTTAAGTGTCTTGATCTGTCACACATGGTGAGGGAGACCAGTCCACCTCATTTAGCTCTAAATAGATTTGTTTGTCAGAGGGAGTGAGAATGCAGTCTGAAGAAGAAAGCATCGTGTCATAAATCTGCTGCATGCTGTCGAGCTTCAGATAATTGGAGCTAATTTGAATACAGAACAATTTCTTTGGCTCAGCATGTAATTGCGTGTTGGCTTGCTGCAGCGTTGCCCAGCTGCTGGCCTCCCGTGCCTGGGCAAAGCCTGGAGTATGAAGGGGAAATGGACTCACTTGGGCCTGGTCTTCTTCTTCCTGCTGTCGGTCATCATGGCCAGCTGCT